>NW_028261383.1:75991917-76291917 GCF_051295495.1 Thamnophis sirtalis | reverse complement strand
ACAATCAAAGTCAATGGAGAAGGCAGATTCATTTAACAACCAAGTTACTAACTTAAAAACTGCAGTGATTCACTTAACTGACCCAGGAAAGGTAGTAAAATGGAGCAAAACTCAAATGTCTGGCTTAGCAACATAAATTCTGGGCTCAATTATGGTCATAAGTCAAGGACTACCTGTATAACACAATATTTTGACCAAGCTATTACATAACTAGCAAGCTTTATATGTACATTCCTTTATTCAGTATATCTGCCAGTATAAAATGAAGTAAAGTATCACAAGTTATTATTCATTGCTGGAGAAGGAAACCTAGCAAGGTACTTAAACACTAACAAATAGCATTTCTAAAAAAATATTGCTACAATAGCAAAGCACTGCACCAAACTGAAGAAGGCTCCACTTATGCGACCTAACAAGATGAAATTGCCAATCACTGATACTCAAACTGTATTATTTCAAGCATTCAATTCATTTTGCTCAAAAGAATTTTGCCAATCAAGGACATTGTAATGAAATGCTTACACTAATAATTGAAAGTAAATATTTGCATCTGAAAATGGTCCAAACAGTCACACTCCAGCATCAATCCAGTGGTCAGCAACCCCTAACATAACCATGGATTATTCAGCCCTTATTATAACATTTCCTGTACATAATCATAAACATTTAGCTAATGTCACAGGATGTGTGCGATAGGAAGGTAATACAATACATTCCATTTTGTGACATTCTACTATGGGCAAAAGACTCAACTTAAAACTAATCAAACAAATGAAAGCAGCACTGGGTTTCAATATTTCGCACTGAAGACCAAATACTGTATACTTAATACAGGAGAAAGTGATCTGTGTTCCCTATGACTTGTTTTTCTTTTTTAATTTAGGGCAAATCAGACTACACCACAATATCAGCAAGGGAATAAACACCTAATGGATAGCCATTAGAAGGCAGAAATAGAAAATAAGAGAGATCTTAATGAGTTGGCCGTCCAGTCAAAGAGTTTAGCAGCAAGTGTCACTACAATGCCCTACAGTACTTCAAATCTCTGTAAATCTATTCATTCAAAATCTGCACTTCCCTCCAGGGAATGGTTGGGTGGTAATAAGTAGACCCCCCAAAACACCCAGAAGGATAGAGAAGCCAATGGGAAAAGGTTACAGGATAAATGAAAAGACTTTGCGATAAATCTGACCCACAAGATATAGGCTTCCGATTCACCATCATTTACTTGTATGCTATTTTCCCAATTCTCCAATTATATTTTCACACAAAGCTATTGATTCTATGAAAAGGATAATGTAAATGGTACAAATTGGGGGGGAGGGGTTGTCTATAAATCAAGAACTGACTTTAGAGGACAAATTTAATTGGGGCAAGAAAGAGAAGGAAGGTGGGAAGAGCAGAAGATGAAAGTTCACTTCCATATGCTACTGTTATAGATGTATGACTGAAGGTGCCATTTAGTCAACTAGGGACAACAAAATTAAAAAAAAACCTCTTAACACCATTTGACACAGGCTACCTCTGATAAATTAGATGTAAGGGCGTTTAAGTTTTTTTTTTAATGCATCTCTCTCAAACATTAAGCATTTAATATTACCAAATAGATAGGGATTGTTGCAACAATTCTCAATGAACTACCGGTATGAAGAAAAAATCAAAAGGAATTTACCAGAGGGCAATCCCAGATACAGGGCCACCATCAGCAGTGTAAAGCTGGCATTTAGACAAAAATTCTAGCCAAAACCAGCATAATTTTCTTCTGGATAACAGAATTACTCTTATTCATTTATACAGAACAGGAAGGCAAATAAACCTATGAATACAGAATTGGAAAGTGCTAAACCAATGAACTGAGTAGTTTAACCTCCAGCAAAAGAGGCCCTAAGGGCTGCAATTCATTCCATGACCTCAGCAATCTTGACAGTAGTTTGATTTTTATCCCACCTTTATCATTGTTATAAATAACCCAAGGCAATGAACATACCTAAACACTTCCTCCTCCTCCTCTCTTTCCTTCAACAACCACCCTGTGAGGTAGACTGGCCCAATGTCACCCAGCTGGCTTTCATGCCTAAGGTGGAACTAGAACTCAGAATTCCCTGCTTTCTAGGCCAACTGCTTAATCCTTACTTCTCCATACCCACCAATTTGGTCCATGATAACGAAAGCATACAAGAAATCAACCATTCTGTTTCTAGGAAGAGTCCACTATCACAGACTAGAGCATGGGGCCTTCCCAGTGTCAATTTGCACCATGTGGTAGGGCTGCTTTGAATTCCCCTCCTCATACATGTAATAAACAGGAGGGGAGGGTTGCAGGTGACTATTCTTCAGCAAGAAAAATGAATTTTGCACATGCTGGGGTGGGTTTTTTAATCTATTGTTTTTCTTTCAGGATTACATTCCGATATCAAAAACTCCTGAAGCTATAGCCTAAGTCAAAATACGTTCAAGCCCAGAGAAAAACGGTGAAGAAGGGTGGCAGGGGAGAGACAATCCTCTGTCAGGCAAACTCTTTCTGGAGATTTTACAGGAAAGCTACAGAGCAGCACACTGCTTCTAGTCCTCAGGGCTGATAGCTAAGGGGACTGAAGAAAAGGAAAACCAGAGGGTAAAACAAAGACAAAACTAAACTGGGTTCCAAAGAGGGAAGCAAGCCAGCCCAGCAAGAGAGGGAAAAAACAGAAAACACTACAGCACAACCAGCTTTCCAAAGTCTGGTAGCTTTTCCCTTAAGCCCTTCCTCCATTGTAGGGATGGTGATTTACAGGGAGGGTATCCAAGGTGAAGGCTTCGGTTTCAACACAGAACTATCCTCATTCGGAAACAAACTCCCTGGTGGGTCCCTGGGGCTTCTTCACACTGGACTGCACCCATGTAGTTTCTGACGTGCATTTCTTCTCCCGCGCCTGCAAAGGGGCACAAACTCCTTTCTTTCTAAACCGACCAGAAGTACCAGGCAGGAGGAGGAAGCGGGCTAACCACCCGCCCGCCTTTTACCACCTCGGTTCAATGCAGCGGAGACGGGCCAGGTTCGCCCGCTTCCTCTCCTTCGCCAGCCAGCCCGCCTCCTTCCCAGTCCCGCGACTGCTGAGGGGCCACCTGGAAACACATGGGAAGCGCCGCTCGGCTTTCAGAACAGCCTCGGCGGGGTCCGCACGGCGAGCCCGGCCTGCGCCTGTCACCATCCCCGTTTGCCGGCCTGCTTCTCCTTTCGCCCAGCTCCTACGTACCTGCCCCTTCGCTCGAGCCCCCGCCGCTGCCGCCGCTACCCTCTCGGCCTCCTCCCGGCCCCACGCACCGCGGCCCGGCGGCTGCTAGCACTATGGCGGGCACACACTTTGCTCGTCACCGCGGCAAAGCCTCGTCGCCCGTCGCCCTCCCCCCTCCCTCCCAGCCCCATGCGCTGTTCGGCCCAGCGCCGGAGAGATATTGGGCGGCGCGCGCACAGGCCCCAGGGAAATGTAGTCCGAGGAGTGCGCCTGCGCGCCCTGTTCGCCATTCCATGTTCTCCCTTCCGCAAAGGTCTTTGGGAATCGTAGTCTCTGCTTTCTGAAGCGTTTCTGTTTTCCTCCGCGGGGGGAGTCGCTGGCTTCCTCTACGCCGCGGGAAAAGCGCGAAATGGCTGTTTTAGTGAGCCTACGATCCCCACAGGTTCGTAGTCGTAAGGAGACCCTGCTGTGAAAGCTTTTCGATGGCATGAGAAATAATTTTTAAAACCACAAGGACTTGTATAGGCTGAAAAGTGTTTACCTTCAATAAATCCCAAGTTGGATGAGAGCCTCAAAAACTGCATAAAATTTAATAATAATGTTTAATAATTTTATTTAGTTTGTCAAACATGTAAAAAAAAAAACAGGTATAAGTATTAACATAAATATGAATACAGTAAATGGGTACGAATTGGATAGGGACGATAGGCACGCTGGTGTGCTTATGTACAACTTCTCAGCATGCATATGGCATGAATTTGCTGAACTACTTTGATTATATTTGCAATTCTTAATACACATAAGCAAAGGTTATTGATCTCGATTGAACTGACTTCTTGGTAAATAATATGCAGACTTTTATCTTACATCAAAAAAGTAAATTCAGCTCCCTAAAGGCTGCTTATTGAATTTAATTTGGCATCGTGACAGAAAAACAGTAATTCTCGATTTATACTACCACAGTTGAGACCAGAATTTCTGTTGCTAAAGAGTCTGTGAATTGAGTCACCCCAATTTTACAAACTTTTTGCCATGTCTGTGAAATATTGCCGTTGTTAAGTGAATTGTGGTTGTTAAGCGAATCTAGCTTCCCCCATTGACTTTGCTTGTTGGAAGCCAGTTGGAAAAGTCGCAGATTGTGATCATGTGACTCTGGGATACTCAACTGTAAATCGCATAAATTGCAATTCCAAAGTGATTGCAGGGGATGCTGCAAACAGCTGTAAGTACTAGTAACTTTTTTTCAGTGCCATTGTGACTTTGAACAGTCATTAAGCAAACAGTCCTAAGTGAAGAACCACTAGATAAACTCTTATCTATGCTGCAACATTGTGTTGCAGTTCAATATTTCTTCAGGTTCATAACTATTGCAAATAGTTATAGCAGTAACTTTGTACTGTTATATCTGAAATTCCTCACACTTCAAAAGAATGAGGATTCAAAAGGCGGTGCATTCCTCTTATAAAAAGTTACAGTATCGAGTTGTCCAGCATCAATCATTCTCCTAGTCCTAGTGGATGTTTTAGCATTATATCACACAATAGATAGTTTATTGCTTCCTTTCACATTGTTGCTATACGGTCTAATCCCTATCACTTTTTGGCTGGAAAAAAATCCCTTAGTGTTTAGTGATGATTAAATCGAATTTCTACTCTATGTAGTATTGAGTTGTAACAAAATCTTCCAAGCAGGTATAGCATTTTAAGACAACAACATCTTTTAAAACTGGAGTAATATATGAAATTGCTACTGCATGTTCAGGCTTTTAGATCAAAGATTATATCATGCATGATCCTGGATAAGCCATCATAGCTTCAGGTAATCCTTTCTATCTGTCAGTTTCAGAACCCACCACCTTCCTTTATCATTACAATCCTGGATTGCTTTAAACATTACATGTATTATGTGAAACAAGAATCAAGAAATTACTTATTTGTTTATATATCATAGTACCAAAACATCGCGAATTTGTGCCACCACCACCCACCACCCATTTTAGACTGTAACTTCTGTTACCGACAATACCACTATTAACCAGCCTAATGATATGACTACTTTGGGAATAAAAGAATATATTGTTTATTTGTTTGTTTTGCAACATTTATATACCACCCCAGTAAATACAGACTTTGATCTATATTATTTACAGAATTAAAACCATAAATTCCAATAAGTCATAAAATGTTAATGAGTAACAATAATAATATTAATTACTGCAAAAAAAAACCATTGGTCACTTGGTCATTATCTTCAGACATAGTCCCATATATACCATATTGCAGTAGTCCAGAAGAACAGTTTTTATACCTATTGGTTGAACAAGGGGGCACTCAAGTCACAGATCAGCTCCTTCATGGTCAATATTAGATAGAAATTTTTTTTTATGAAGGAGCAGCTACTCCACCTGGCCAGAGTTAGCCTATATCTCTATCTCTCTATCCAGTCTCTGTGGGTATGCAAGACACCAATTCAAGACTTCCACAACATTTCCAGCCTATCCTGAGGTGGCAATGTACCACCAATATGCTTTATCCCAAGCTAATGATTGATCACCTATTTCATATAGATGCCAAAGTAGATTAGAAAAGGATCAAATCCTGTGATTGAAGCAACCAAGGACTTAATCACTCTCTCCACATAACTACCAACTGGAATTTTCTATCCAGTGCCCTTAATTCTCAACACTTCCAGGAAACCCAGAAGGACACAAGATGTGCATAAATTTAATAGGTGGCAGACCTTGTACGGTACTATGAAGACTTTATCTACTCCTTTAAGTACCACAAGATGCACAATGTATAGTGGAATACATCACCTCTGTCACCTCACTTAATTCTGCCCAATTTGTATCCAAATCAGAGCAAATACAAATGATTTATTTACAAATAAGCATGCAAAATTATCCGGAAAGCCTTCAGGCATCTTTTGACATCCTGAATAGAGCCATTAGTCAAGAATCTGTGGATGCAATAAACATGAGGTACTGTTCTTCACTCTTCGTCCCTTGAGATACACCAGATCAGAAAACAGAAACTGCAAGGATTACCAGGGTACTAACCATGTTTCCCTGAAAATAAGATTGGGTCTTATATTAATTTTTGCTCCAAAGATGCACTAGGGCTTATTTTCCAGTTAGTCCTTATTTTGGGGAAAATATGGTACTAAATGCATCCATTGGCTGCCAATCTTAACAGGCTTATTTTGGGGTAGGGCGTATATTATGAGCATTCTGCAAAATCATGCTAGGACTTATTTTCCAGCTGGGTCCTAGTTTTTGGAAAAACACTGCTGTAAAGTGTAACAGAATATTAAAAGCCAACCCTATGACTCCTTATACCAAGTAGAATAAGACAGGTGTCAATCCTTCAAGGTACATTAGTTCATAATGATTATTAGAATTGTACTTTGTTGTTGGAAGATATAGTAACATAATATTGAAAACTTCTGCTCCCTCTTATACTAACTCAAATCAAGACTGTGTTATCTTATGTTTCCTTCTCATCCCTCTTACCTCTGTTGGTTAATTTCATCTTTACTTAATAGTTCTTGCATTCCTTCTTCAAAGTTATTTTTGTACTCTTGTACATTGGAATAATTTGAGTTTCTTTCTCACACTTTCCCTTTTACCAAGACTGTCATTTTTTCTCTCTTAATTATTCCTGCATTCCTTTGTCTAGGTTTTGTCCACATAACATTATATTCTCCAACAGTTCTAGAAGCATTTTCTCAGTTGGTGCTAAATGATTATCAGAATCACTTCCAATAGCAAGATGCAACAAATCTCAGTGTCTCCATCCTCCCTATATCTCAGACATTTCAAATCAGTAAGAATAAAAAGGAGCAACAGAAATATATCTATTGATCAAAATGGCATTTATCTCCACCATAAGATAAAATAATAGAAGGGGATATAGTAGTTTTTGAGAGAAAGAATCAAAGGGTGCAGAGAAAAGATGAGGCAATCAGTTTTCCATGAATAAAAAGGGGAGCACCTTAATTTTTATGTACTAATGTTAATCTATAAATCAGTTTCCTAACAATCCTACATAAAAATTACATATACAAACACATACACAAAACCTCTGCAAGATATTATTTGGAAGTTTTTTTGTGATGAGGTAGCTTCCAGGACTTGCAAACATTTTCTGTCTTCCTTGGCTTTCCAGTTATATGCAAAAAAAAAATTCAAATCAAACCACATTAATCCTTTATATGGCAATAAGGCAACAGTGTAGATGTTCTCCCTTGTCCCTACTTTTCATTCTATCAGTTGTGTAACTGTTCCCGTAGTTAGTCCATAAAATAACATTTCATTGTATTAGGTTACATTCTGGTTTAAAAAGCTTTAGCTGGTGTCTTGAATGAGCAGGAAAACATGGTATAGATGTAATTAATAAATGTACAGGAAGATGGGTGAAGCTTTTTTTAACTTTAGAATTGAAGACTTCATGCAAACTTGAAGGGAAAAAGTACAGCTTACTACAGCAATATTCTAGAGTTTCAATAAGTTTTAGAACTTGAATTATTATTTCATCTTTCTTTGCTCTAATATTTGTGCACAGTAGTTTTACTCACTTTAAAGTAGGTAAATGAACTTCTTAGCTTATTATCTTCAGTACTCAATCTGCACAGTTCATTTGGAATTATGCTATCATTCCCAAAGTTCATGTCAATTGAAAAATTATCACCATGTATCACTAAGGTCCTTAGTATCTGTTAAATGAACACGATTCCAAATATCTGATTTTTTTTTAGAAAAAAAAATCCATCCCAATTTCTGCAGAAAAAATGTCAACAGATGCATGATAAAACAGAAAATCTGATTAAAGATTTGAAGAATATGTACTTTAAAGAGATCTCATTATTCTTCTCTAGTATTACCTAAGAAGGCTTTTGTTGAGAATTTTAGTTAGTCACCTTATACAAGTAAACTGATCACTTCCATAGCAGAAATCTGAGATTTACCTTATGCAGCAAAAGTGGATTCTGAAAAATCAAGGAGTATCTGCTACTAATACATTTTATTAATAATACAAAAACACAGAAGATTGTACCATCATATATTTGTAGTATATGATTACTACTTGTAATTTGTAATATATGATGACTACATGTAATTTCTTATTCACTTCACATTTCTATAATCTTAGAAAGCAAAATTCATTTTTGTTGTTAGAACAGTTTCTCAAGATGGTAGGTTTCATTTGCTTTTGGAACAGAACAGCTTCTTTGGAGTTGTTGTCTTTTCTTTCAAGCACAAATCTAAAAAAAAATCTATATAGTCCTGTGTGACAAAATGTAGCCAGAATGTGGATGGAATGAACAAATCATGAAGGGGGTGCTTTGCAGACAAGATTAACTAAATTACTAAATTAACTTTGAAATGTGTGAAAGTTTTATAGGACTATTTTCAAAATATTTCACAGAAAAATTCTATTTACCTTTACAGAAACATCTGATGATTCATGTTGATGATTTTGGCTCAACAATGACTCAATGGTCCAAATGGTTTTTTTTTTAGTGGTAAGTGTATTTGCTTCATTGGATGAATCATCTGGTACAACCACTTTTTCTTCTTTAACAGTGTGTTTTATCATCAGATTCCATTCTGATGTCATAAACCAGACAGGTATTCCCATTAAAGCACTTTTTTTCTTTATTTGCCCTAGACAAAGTGATATGTTATGGGTAGACATTATATGTATCACAGTAGATGTATTATGCGGGAGGATTTCTTAAAATCTTACGTTATGTGGAAATGAGATTTAGAGTATTTTTAGTTGAATTTACCAAATAATTTCTTCTGCACACTCTCACTAATTCTATAAAAGCTATGTTATATTCCATTTACAGCAATTTTTTAATTATTATTGTTCCATTTTTTCCTGACTAGTAATAGAATAAGTTCTATATATGATTTTATTAATTAAATCTTAAAAGTTTGCCACAGTTTTTAATTAGTTGATTGCATTTTGAGTGTTCAAAGCAGGAGAACAAATGGGTGTTTTTCATGAGAAATTGAAAAGAAAAAGGTGGAAGAAGAGAATGGAAAAGTCAAGGAGATGGAGATAGAGACTGCTTACTGATGTCTCTCATTGGCTATTCCTGACTGCTGTTGATTGCCCATTGTGTGTGATTGGAGGATTCGTTGCTGCTGACCTAGTTGTAACAGTTTAGCTTTAGGGGAACATAAAAGGAAACTAGAATCTGAAAATAGAGAGAAAAATACAGTAAGAGAGGGGTGGGTGGTTAGCAAGAGGAAAATGCAGGGAGACTAAGCAACATAAGACAGTGAAGGAGGTTTTATGAAGATCCCTAAAATATATGCAATGTTAATCCCACTACATGAAGAGAACCCAAATTATATCTAATATAAGCCCAAGTTACATTATTACTGAAGAAGGTACAAGGGTTTGAGGAGAAATTTTCTATACTGCAACATAACAGGAGCAGTAAATTTTCTGGATAAGACAGGGAAAGAAGCAAACACATAAAGGACACAAATGGAATCATGTGTCCCAGGTAAGGATCAGGAGGTACCCAGGATCAATGGAACACAGCAACTGATATTAAGTTCTTGGTCTAGAAAACAATCTATGGCTATCTGAGGAATTCTCACCAAAATTGGCCTCATAGAATGGGTGGGAAGACACTCTATTTATGGCTGCCCAATTCGAACAGTCATGACTGTGGGTTTTGTACCATCAATAATAAAGTAAGTAGCAACAAATCTCGTATAATTAAGAACAGCAACAGATATTAAAAGGAGATCAAAACCCCAATTTATTTTATACTCCTCCAGGCAAAAACTCCAGTCAACTTGACCCCAATGCCCAAGAAAGGACCAAATTTTTAATGCTGTTCTGAACGCCAGAAAATTAGAACCAACTCTATATTGGAAGGGAGATTGCTTCAGAGGGCAGGTACTGCAACAGACAAGGCACATTTGCTGGGGCCTGCCACATAATGTTGCTTTAAGAAAGGACTTGAAACATGTCCATCCTGTAGAGCGTGTGCCATGAGCAGATACTGTTGGAGATAGGGGTCCTCTGTCATGTAGTGTTTTAGAGGTGATAACCAGTACCTTGAATTTCACTTCAAAGTCTATTGGGAACTAGTGCAGCTCATGTTTCATGGTCATACTGATGTGTATGCAAATCTACCTGCATTCTGGACTAGTTGTAGTTTCTGGATTATCTTCAAGCATGTTGCAGTAGTCCATCCAAGAGATGACTTAAGATGATTAATGGTAAGCAAAGCCTTTTGCTGCAGAACAGAGGCAATTAGCAAACAAGACAAAGTTGTGTAAAGGTTCTCCTAGTCTCAGCTGCTACCTGTTTGTTGAACTGAAACTTGTTCTCCCCTATCCAGACACCCATAGCCTCTGCACTCTAGCAACAATTCTTGACAACAACCCTTGCCAGCCAGAGACAGAGAGATACAGCTGTGCGTCAACAGTGCACTCATGATACAGCTCCCATACTGACTGATGATACTACACTTGATCTTAGCCAAAAGGCCGAGAAGCGATGACTTCTTCCAATGAGTTCATGTAGAAGTGGAACAGAAGTAGAGAGAGCATAGGGTGCCTATGGCCGTAGATTGCACTGCCTCCCTGAAACTGGTCCTGGGGAAAGAAGGAGAACCACTGTAACTCCCAGCCTCCCAATTCCAATCCCTGGAGTAAGTCCAGAAGGAACAGTGTTTGATCAGTGGTGGGATTCAAAAAGTTTTTACTACCAGTTCTGTGGGCATGGCTTGGTGGGTGTGGCTTGGTGGGTGTGGCAGGGGAAGGATACTGCAAAATTCCATTCCCTCCCAGTCAGCTGGGACTTGGGAGGCAGAAAATAAATGGGGGCGGGGCGAGTTAGAGATGTATTTACTGGTTTTCCAAACTACTCAAAATTTCTGCTACTGGTTCTTCAGAACTGGTCAGAACCTGCTGGATACCACCACTGTGTTTCATGGTATCAAAAATCTCAATCAAGGAGATTCAGAATGATTGCATTTCCCCCCCATTCTGAGCCTGCCACTTGGGTTCCATTGGGTAAAAGAAACTCAAGAACCAATTTGAGGAGGAAGAAGCACATTGTAGTTATGAGTGATTCCCTTCTTCGAATAATAGATGCTACAGTATGTTATAATAAATGCTATGGTATAGTATGCAGGCCAGACATACATTGTAAAGGGGTGTTGTCATTAAGGCTGCAAAAACCTTTCAAGGATAGTGATAACTATCTGTGCCAGAAAGTATCTTAAATTAATCTCCAGAGAGTATGAGTTGGACTAGAACAAAAAAGAAATTGAAAGCACAAGTAGTGCTTTTATTTTTCAAATTAATTGTTCCACATAAGACAGAATTGGAAGAAACAACTGGCTACATCAACCTACCATAGCTACCAAGAAAAGTTTCTGGACTACTGTAGATTGCATTATTTTTATGAATGACTTCTGAGAAGATAACATGTAGATCTTATGAAGGATGTCATTGACAACAATGACAACAATTTCATTAAGAGTTTATTTAATCAAAGCAAAAGAGGGAAATGAAGCAAAGCCTAGAATACCACCAAGGACTGTGGCCATCAATGCAAGAGATAAAGGAAAAAGCATGAAGGAAAAGGACAGAAAAGGTTTCTGATTTGATTTATATATGTGAGGTGTGGGTTAACTGTTTCCAAAGCAAAGTATTCCCTCTTCAACAGGAATCATCCTTGCAACAAGTAACACTCATTATTATGCTTTTAAATACTATAAGTCATTTTCCCAAAAGAAAATAATCACAAAACTTGGCATTTAAGGAATATAGACCCTCCATGTGGTTTTCCATATATTATTAAATATCAGCTGGCTATGGTTCTTTTGTAGGTGAGACTTAGATTGTACAACAATAATGTTTAAAAGTGGAGCAAAATGCATAATGAATTTCTTCATATATTTTATATTTTTCAGAATAAAATCTTTCCAGAGTAGCTACTGTAACAACACATTTCATTTTTATAAAATCCTGCCTTGCCTTAATTAGTTACTCTGCAGTATTGTAGATGTGTGCCTAGAATGCTTATGAGCAATTGTCTATTGTTATGCCTCCTTAAGCACAACTCTGTAACATCTGGTGTGATTTGCACACAGGTGGTAGATCTTCTTCTTAAGGACATCTGCTGGTAGAGAAAATAGCTCCAACTTGCCAGTTAGGCATACAAGAACATTTCAGAGTCCTGCACCACCACTTCACTCTTTGAAGCCCTCTACTCCTTCCTCTCTAAGGGTGACACCCTGTGACTCACAGATTCTCTTTTGGCTCTTTCCCTGGGAAAGTAGTTATGGTTACTATCCTTCTTTCTGCTCATAGGGCACTCAAGGCAGATTACAATACAAAACCCTTATACAATACAATATATATTTTACAATATATACAATACAAAACTTGAAAAATGTTATAAGAATAGTTAACCTCATCACCAAACTAATTAATTATAAGTAGGGCTTGGGGAAAGAAAGATCTTGATTTCTTACTGAAAGTGGAAGGTTCTTGACAGACTTGAACATTGGGCCCTATCTAATAAAATGAAATCTAATAATGACAAAAATAAGGTTTAGGCAAGAAAAACCAAATGCATAGGTATAGCATAGGTGGCACCTGGCTCAATAGTACTAACTGTGAGAGGGATCTTAGAGTCCTAGTGGACAGTCACTTAAATATGAGCCAGCAGTGTGCTGCAACTGCCAATGCAGTCCTATGCTGCATTAACAGAGGGCTAGAATAAAGATAATGTGAAGTGTTAATACCACTTTATATTGTCTTAGTAAGGCTACACTTCTGATTTTGCATCCAGTTTTGGTTGCCACAATGTAGACTCTAGAAGAATGCAGAGAACAACAAAACTGATTTGAAGACTGGAGGCTGAAATATACGAAGAACAGTTGCTGGAATTGGGTATGTCTAGTTTAATGAAAAGAAGGATTAGGGATGGCATGATATCAGTGTTCCAATATTTGAGGGACTGCCACAAAGAAGAGGAGGTCAACTTATTTTTCAAAGCAGCAGAAGGCAGCACCAAGTAGCAATGAATGGAAACTTATCAAGGAGAGAAGCAAGCAACCTAGAACTAAAGAGAAATTTCCAGACCATTAGAACAATTAATCAGTGGAACAACTTGCCTCCAGAAGTTCTGAATGCTCCAACACTGGAAGTTTTAAATAAGAGATTGGACAACCATATTGTCTGAAATACATGTGCAGAACAATTTACAGTGAACTGCAGACACGCAGCCACTAAATTCTAACATGGGGGCAACATCAACGGCAGCAAGAGAACCGGTTTGGGGGTGTGTCAGGCCTGGGGCGCTGCCGGTTCTGCATCTCAGACCTGAATTCCATTACCTGTTCATCCGAGCCAGCCCAAACCGGCAGCAACCCACCTCTGCCTTCCTGCCTAAGCAGGAGGTTGTACTAGAAAACCTCTAAGGTCCCTTCTAACTTTATTATTCTATTAATTTCCAAGGGAGGGCATTATTAGCTTACAAGCACCACTGAAGAAAGCCTTTTCCTCTGCATCCAGAAAAAAAATACCTAAATGTAAACACATCTTTACAAAGACTGTGGAGTTTAATATCCAGACTGGTTCATATATCTTTAAGCTATAAAGCTCTTTAAAGGTTGTTTTAAGTTGGCAAGAAATCCCAGTTTTTTCACCACAAGATAATATACTCCCCGTGTTGTGTATCATTTAGAAGCCTGGCTGCTGCCCTTTACATTAATTGTATCTTTTAAGTAACAGAGTTGGAAAGGTCCTTGGAGATCATCTAGTCCAACCTCCTTTTCACGCAGGAGACCTGTACTAGGGATTCGAACTGCCGACCTTTCTGATCGACAAGCTATCTTCCAAACTGTTCAAAGATAGCTTGATGTAAAATGTGCTATAGTAATTAAGCTAGGAAATAACTGACACACTTCCTCATAACCACTAAGAGTGAGAGGAATAGGAGGGAGAGAAAAAGGAGTGTCACATTTAGTATTAGTATCAAAATGTTTTAAAACATGTCACTTTTAATTTAACATCAAAGCAACATACTTTAAAAATTGCTTCAAATTTCAACGGTGTCAGTGAATTTCCAGTCGGGATAATATTGTCTAAATAAATTATCTCTCTTAAGAGACAACTCTCCTGATATTATTTTGGAAGCTTGCTTAGATTTTTCTTTGCTCCACTGATGGTTTCGTTGAGAGGAATACCTTCCATTGGAAACCAAAAACCGCATTAAAAGAAAATGGCAGGATATACACAAGAGTGAGAAATGATTTCAAGTACTTTTTCATTACTACTTAATGACAGCAGTTTGAGCAAAAGGTTGGTTAAAATAGCTTTTTTGACCTGGGAGTTATGGCACCCTGGGGGCCCTGGGATGTTTTAAGGAGACCAAGGGTGAAAAACATGTAACAGGAATTAGAGCACTTGCTGAGATAGTCATAGAAAAACAACATTGTATTATACTGCATATACTATCTTGTTGAGGCCAGAAAATGCACCAGTTACAGCCCTATGTCCATGTACAGCAATGGAACCACAGGAGCCACAGGAGAAAAACAAGGTTGGAAGGGGTCCACAAGTAGAAAAAAAAGGTTGAGAAACTGGATTAAAGTATGCTGCATGTTTTAATTACTCTGCGTTTCCTTAGTGCAATATAATATTATGCCAGATGGGGGTGTGCAGAACCCCCATCTGGATTTTTTTTCAGCAGGTCACTGAGAATTTCAAGTATGGGATTTGAAAAATAAAGTTTATTCTATGATTGTTGATTTAGAGAAACATTGTGCTAAAAGAATAGGCTTGAAACAGTACTTCTGCACAACTACGTGGTTGAAGATTGATTACTAAGTGTAGTATGTATAAGATGGATGTGAAGCATGATGGGCATAAATAGAATATTTAGTTTATGAAGCACTAAAGGTCTGTAGTCATGGTTGTCCCAAAGGTGCTTTTTCAGAAGGCAACTGGACTTTTCCTTTTGAAGACATTTTGCTTCTCATCCAAGAAGCTTCTTCAGCTCTGGCAGGATAATGGGGAATGGAAGGATTTATATTCATGTTTTTATATTCATCTATAAACCTCCAAGTGCTTCAATGACCCTCTAAAAGGAGACCAGCTGTCTGCAAGGAATATAAATCCTTCCATTCCTCACTATCTTGCCAGAGCTGAAGATATTTCTTGGATGAAAAGCAAAAAGTCTTCAAAAGAAAAAGCAAGAAAGTTCAATTGCCTCCTGAAAAACCTCCCTTGGGACATCTGAATCACTGTTGACTAGGGAGTTAAAAAAGATGCTGATGTCTCCTTGGTGATTTAATATAGTTATGGATAAATGTCTAATGAATGTTTGTGGTGATAGCAAATGTATGTTGAATAGAAATGTGAGAAGGACCTCAATGGACAACCTAACTGAATGTCAAAAGCATACTGATGATACTTAACTCTACTGTGGAGGATATATTTGCCCAACAATTTGATGTAGATGTTAAACACAAGTAGCATCCTGTGGAATAGAGGCCTAAAGCTGGATCTCTCTCCCCTCATTAATACTGATTGGAACTGGATTCAGAGGAAGAAGAACCTCTATAGAACTTACTATCTAACCTAGGGTGTGAAACTCGCATTGTCACAGCAGCGTCACGTGGCATATCATCACTAGCCCCCCCTTTTGCTAAACCAGGCATGGGCATGGCTAGCAGGTGACACATCCAGACGCCAAGTTTGACAGCCCTGTTCTAACCTCTTCAACTGTTCCAGAAGGATATCATGGTCAATGGTATCAAAAACCACCAAGAAAGCTAGAATTGAATATGCTACCCCTGTCCCAAACCAGATCACCTACAAGCATGATCTGCATACTTAATAAGGCCTAAAACGTGAGGGCAATGAATTAAAATAATCTGCAGGGGCGCTGCAACGGCCATAACTTCAGACATAGATTGTATAATAAGTCTCTTTGTTCAGTGCAATCATAATTTCAAGCAGTCACTGAATGAATGGTCATTAAATGAAGACTACCTACTTGTGAAAAATATAGATAATTTAATAATTTACTGTTCTGACCCCCTCCCCCATCCAGTAATGAAAGCCGAGACAAGCTTAAATGGAATGTCCTTTAATAACAAGACCAGAATCTCGGTGGCTGAAAGCCAAGTAAATAAACAGATAAGCAGCAAGTCCGACAAACCTTGGCAACAATTCAGACAAACCTTGGCAGCAATCCAGCCTGCCAAGTTAGTTTCTCTTTAATCAAAGCGTTGACTTCTGCAAGAAGGGCGTGGCACAAAGTCTTTTTTATAGTCTGGAGAGGAGCCTAATGACCATCAGCTGAGCGTAATTACCTCCTGTAATTACTAATTGCTCCTGACACCGAGTAGCTCTTCGATGGCGTGCATCCAGGAACAACTCACTGTTGGTTTCTGGATCACTCTCCCTCAGTGACGTGTGGTAAAGCTTATGGCTGGTGAGGCAAAAAGAAAGAAAGTGGCTTTTGCGCCCCCCCCCCCCCCGCAGCAGCTATGTCTGAAATAGAGGCATCCCGCGCCCCGCAGCTATGTCCGACCCAGCTGTGTGGCGCGGGGCGCCTCTATGTCAGACAGAAGCGGTGGGGTGCTTTCTTTCGACTTTTGCCCGCCCCGCAGGGCAAACACTTCCACATTGCAGGTGCCGGAGCTGCAGGCCACCAGGAGTACGTCCCGCCCGCAGCAGAAGAGCGCCGGTTCCTGCCCAGGCTGGAGCGAGAACCACAGAGGCGAAAGGCAAAGAGGGGTGGGGGTGTTCTTTTCGTCGAGCACGCTTTAGTCTACCGCGGTTTTGTGGTGGAACCAACTGACCATTTCAAAATGATGTCCCATATTACTACACTTATATACTCGGTCAAACATCAAATATCACTTTATAGCTGCATATTATAGGGGATGGATGATTGGAATTTTGAATTCCTCCCCCCTGCCCTCTCTTTCGGACCCACCTTTTCCAGCTGTGTCAGAGGATCATTTCAACTCTCCTCTTGTCCGCCATGATGAAAATGTAAAAAAAAAGGCAACTTAGGCAAGACCTGCTGCTCCCAGACCAAGAGGCAGAGAACCACATGCCTCCTTTGCATAAGGAATTTTTCCCCTTTTAACCCTTGCTTAACTCTGAGCAAGGGTTAAAAGGCGAAAAATTGCTTATGCAAAAGAGGCCCGTAGTTCTCTCATTTCCCCCTGCAGTTAGCACTAAGCAGAGTCATTCTGGCAGTAACTACCTTATCCTTTTTCCTTTTAATTTAATTTTCTTTTCCTCGTGACACTGGTGAGGCCCCGCCTCCCCTGACTGCACGTCCCTGCTCTCCCTTGTCTCCTCCCCACTGATCCAAGGCTCAGGCGCCACCTGGTGGCCAACCAGTCTCTCTGCGCCCTGCTCGGAGTCGGAACCCTGTCCAGGGTCCCCCACATCCTCCAGGGCCGACTGATACAGCCCCTTGTTGGCAGAGTTTGGTGGCAGCTCCAACGGCTCCTTCTGGGCCACAACAATTTACTATATGTATTGTGCTCAATTAATATGCATTATGCCGCTTCCATTTTAATAACACTGAAAGTGAATCTGCCTCACTAAGGTCTTCATTTGATATGAATTTGCTATATACTTTAAATAACTATGTAATTCATACATACCCTTGTTACATATTTACTAGTGTAACTATGCAAGTTTACTTTGGTTCATTGATCCACCTATGTCTGCTTTTTCTGTTTTCTGTGACCACTCTGTGTCCTTGATTCTTGGCAAATTCCCTGGTGTTCTTTCCTGTATCACAGTGCTGGCACTGATATGCTGCATACTGTCCCAAGACTCATATAGGCAATTTCAGAGCCACATTGAACAACGTTCACAATAGAGCTATGCAAAGTCTTTGAAAAAAACTACTTGCAGGTTATGCAAGCAGGTTATAAAACATCGCTTTCCATATCATTGTAATGTTTCATCTACTTCAACGTACATGTGCATGGACCATAAAAATAACTTTAAAGGTAGTCCTCGACTTATGACCGTTCCCTTATCAATGGCTTGAATAAACGACGGCCTGAAAAAGGATGCTTTATAGCTGCTAAAGCATTTCCAGCCATTGCAAAAATGTTGTACCACATCACTGAAACCCAAGCAGGCAGCTCTTTCAGCCAGTACTTAAAGACCAGAGGGAGCCAAAATCAAGCTTGAATTCAGCCCCTGAGCAGAGAGGCAGCACAGTAAGATAAGGAGTGTGGGGTGCCTCGGGGGGGGGGGGGATGAGGGAGACCCTAGAAGGCTTGAAGCAAGCTGTATGTACTCAAAGGCTGAGAAACCTGTTTGGATTTTGGCAGAGGCCTGCTTGTGAAATAAACATTAATATTTCTTGTTTGCAACGTTTTGCTTGATTAGACAAAGGAACACACAATCTTCCCAAACAGGCTAGTTTTTGGTTAACCTCTACATTCTGTAGAAATATGCATATGTTAGGAATAAAGAAAAAGCAAAACAACCTACACAACTTTTAGGTGAGAACTGAAAAAGGACAGCCCCCTCATGCAGAAAGCAACTCCTTTGGTGCCAGGTTTTTAATGTTTATAGTTTTAGTAGACGTGGTTTTAGTAGACATATGTGTTATTTTGTTTTATTATTGATGTTTTCTTTGTTGATTGGGAGCCAACCAGAGTTCAGTATAAGATGGCTGTCTATATAAATATTTTAAATAAATAAATATGTGGAAGTTTGTAGAACTTCTCAATATAGACCTTGATGTATGATTGGTCTCTTACTAACGTGCCACTTGCTTCACTTTTTCTTCACTGCCTGGATCTCTTCTAACTTTATAAGGATTCTCATAAAACCTACAGCATCCTTACTGCCTCCCCATAGCTTGCTAAGACCTTTTTGTTAAAGATCTCTTACATCCACATCCCATTTGTGTTCTAAAGACTGGCTTCTTTTTTTATCTATCCACCTAAAATCTTTCTCTTTATGGGAATACTTTACAACTTCAATGATATCCAGGCTAGATGTTAAAAATGGTGTGACCCGACAAAAGGGTGAACGACAAAAGCGCGCCGACTAAACTGCGTCGCTAAAACCGCGATGTCAACAGCGCGCCAACAACAGCACACCGACAGAAGCGCAATTTAAGGTAAGGGTTAGGTTTAGGGTTAGGTTTAGGGTTACAGTGCGCTTCTGTCGGCGCGCTTCAGCGCTCATTCGTCGGCGTGCTTTAGAACTCGCGGTTTTGTCACCGCGGTTTAGTCAGGAGCGCTTTTGTCATTCACGCTTTTGTGGGTGAACCAAAAATGGAGGTAGCACTTCTATTATCCTTTCTTCTACCTGCTTTTGTTATTCTTTAGCTTGATGTCTAGCTACTTTATTCTGCTTCTATTATTGCAGTGCAGTATCTCCAACTATCAGGTACTCATATATTAGCAAGTCAATATCAGTATTGTAATTACTTTGCATGCCAGATTTTTCATCGTATTAACAGTAACTGTTTCTGACTGCAGATCTACATCTAAACTTTAACAAATGAGACTTCTTTAGTTTGCCCAAGATGGTGATAATAGCCTTTAGAATAGATCAATACTATGTAGGTGAGACCTTCTGCTTTCTGTCTATTGATTTCTAGGAGTACTATTCATGTGGAGAGCTAAGGGTCAGGAACTTTGATATTTTTTGTCCTCTTCTGCATTTTCTGTCCTTTGTAAAATATAACCCTTTATGAGCCACTATTTCTGGATTAATTCTTCTCTGCTTGATAGACAGATGCTTAAGTTAAGCTTGTGGCTATCTGTGTGTATAGTTTTGTCTACATTCCCCTTCCCACTTAGAGTTAAGGATGTTAGTTACCCATGATTGGCAGCTTCTCAAGTTAGCAGCGCATTTTCTTCCTTGTTCTTCCTTCAAAATATGATCCTACCATGGATGATCTCTTCATCTAGCTGTGGTCTTTGGACCAGTCTGGAATGCTTCAGTGGTCTTCTATCACTCTGGAATATTTTGATTCATTCTAAAGCAAGCAAACCTCTAGCAACTCAAAAACTCTTCAGTCTAACATGATTCATCACCCATCTCATTTCATCGGCCAGTATTAACCTCCTTTCTCCACTTTATGAGAACTGTTATATGAAAATGTGAAACCTCTTATTACTTTCCTAAGTAGTTTATCAAAGAATCAGAACAGTGTGATCATACGATAGAATGGCAGTGTTCAGTTGCTACATAATTTCAATTTTCAAGCGCCATATTTCTTTTAAATAAAGAATTGTCTCTGAATAAAAATGACAATGTTTACTGTAATATTACTGTTTAATCTGAAGGGCAGAGCATCCTGATTACAAATACAGAAGGTGTTAATTAATTCTAGTTTTAGGCTCATCGTTGTAAAAGCATTGTTTTCATATCCAGTTTACTGACTATTGTATTTGGAATTTTTACATTATCAGGAACTGAGGATTGAGAATAAAGAATTTACTTCAGCCTTAATTTACGATACAGCTTTGTTCAAACCACACCTTTGTTATAGAATAACAATGAAGTCCTCAGTGAGGAAGTGAGGAACAGCCTCAGTGAACCCTGCTAGAGCTTGAATAATTTGGGGAGTGCTAAACATGGTTTCCGTTCTTTCTCATTTTTCTGCCATTCTCTTATGACCCCACAGATTGCTGGAAGAAGAACAGGGCAATTTATTAAGAGATTTTAGCTGGTAAATTATAGAGACTTCCTGCCCTTTCCTTCCATCCTTCTCCAGTACTTTAGTTTTTGCTTTCATACTTTCAAATTTTTTCTTTTTCCTGGTTCCCCTTCTTCATTTGCTCCAGCTATTTCCTTTTCACCACCATGAAATTAGGCAGAAGGCTGTATACAGCCTCAGTTGCAGGTTGCACACTTAATGTTTTTCCTCTTGCTCTTCTCTCAACTTTTCAGTAATATTGAAAAACATTCAAAACTTCTTGAGGTTGCTCCACTCCTTTCTTTTACCTTATGATATTTCAGTCGATCTTCAGAAAAATGTTTGTTTCCTCCCTATTCATACATTACATTTTTCTACTTTTTAACAAACGCGGGGGGGGGGACGGGACCCACGGGGAAAAATACCTGACACTATATCTGTTTTGTTATGGCAAGGACCACGTGGGCAAGGACCCCCCCCCTTTTTTTTTTCTTGGTACAATAGCGGTGTTGAAAGTGGCTGACGGCGAACAAGCAGACCGAAGTTGCTTGATTTGACTTGCTAAGAGCTCTGGCAGGACAAAACGACAGACGCTGGGATTTAACTCCCCCTGCTTCTTTCTAGGCCTGGACTGTCTCTGTTTTTAGCCATCTAGGAATAACACCCCCCGCCCCGCCCGCCCCCATCTTTGTCCCGAATGAGCTCCTTCTGCAGGCCCTCCAACCCTCCGCTTTTCCTCTTTTTGCCTCCTTTCTGTCTACTGTGCCAACTCTCTCCCAAGGGATGTGGGAACCTTTGTACGCTGTCGGAACCTTTGCTGTCGGTGTGCCTGTTGCTGCCCGGGGAAATCCTCCAAGTAGCTCCGACTAAGGGGACGTATTACCGTTGCGTACCCCAAGCGGAGGGATTGAGGAGCGACGAGAAGGAGGCGGTGGAGGAGAAAGAGGCGGTGACGGCGACAACGACGAGCGTTAAACGGGGGCCGGCGCGCACCAGGAGCGCGCGGAGCGCCTCAGCGTCCCCTCCCCCCTCGGGCTCCCTCAGCGGCCCTGGCCCGCAGCCCCGCTAGGAGGTGAGAGACTAGCCCGGACTCTGGCTGGAGTCGCCAAGAGGAATGGATGGATGAGAGGAGGAAGAGATCGCGCACCAATGGAGGCGCCCGGGAGAGCGGGTGGGCCCAGGGGGTGGGTGGGTGGGTGGGTGGGAGGCAGAGAATGGGAAGCCCTCCGCCCCCGCCTCCCCGTGGCGCCAGAGAAAGAAGGCCAGGCATCGCATCGCGGTCGCCCTGAGAATGCATGGCCGCTGCGTTGCTTCAGCCAGGCTTTGGCGTGGGCGCCCTGGGACGGAAAGGCCGGCACGGGGAGGTGTGGGCAAGGGGATCGAGGTTCTCGGGTGGATGGATGGGTGGGTGGAAGGAAACTGGATGAAACTAGTGTACTGGTGGAGCGTTCCCCGTGAATAAAGACGCGGGATTTCTTCTCTTTAACCTTTTGCTGCCTCGAAGGATGGGAGACTTTTAAGGGTCGTCAGGGAAGCGGCGGGTCAAATGTACCGGGAGCAAAGATGCGAATAAGGTTGTAAAGCTAGACGCTGAATGATCGGTCGTTTGTCGTCCCGAGGGATAGGGTTATTGCTGCAGAGAATACGAGGTCCTTGCCTTGTGCGTGGCTACTTCAAAATACTACCAACTCTTTGGAAGATCTTTGGATCGTTTTAAAAAGACTAAAATATGACGAAGTTAATATTGAAGACTTGGGCATAATGGTATAACTTAAGATTTGGCTGCCAGCTTTTCATTTTAATGAGTTGTGAACAAAAGTCTTGTGCTAACACTTTGAAAACTTCAAAGTAAGAACACCTGGTAGTTGCTGTTTTATGTCGGTTCTGTTTAACTCACCAAATGTAGGTGAGTTAAATTTATTACCAAATAAATTAGAGTAATTCTAATTATATATATATATATGTGTGTGTGTGTGTGTGTGTGTGTGTGTGTGTGTATTAGAATTACTCTTACTACTGAGTATTAAATTGAAATAGACACTTCAGATGGTTAAAGTTGCATTTATTTTGCCTCCATTTGACACAGAGAATCAGAGTTTGAAAAACTAGAAAATATGAGGATAGTTATGTCACATATTAAATGAAGTTATTGTAGAAAAATGTGATGATACATTGTATATTTAACTGTGTCTACTGAGGGAACAGAGTTTTTCTGGAACAGGTTTACCTCCAGTACACTGATGCATCTGTTCTGTTCTGGAGGATTGGATAAGAGACAGATTTTTGAAAAATGTGGTTGTACTAGAAGAGGAGATCATAATGAATGTGGCTATCATTAAAGACTAGTTGGAAGCTATAGCTGATGCAGAACGTAGCTTTTGGTTTTTGAGTTGAATTCAAAGTGCTGATGATCTATAAAGTCCTTCATGGCTTAGTATCTGGATACTTGTAAGACTCTCTCTTTCATGGTTCCTGCCTGCTGTATGAGATCTGACAGGGTCTTGTTAATAAAGAAGTGTCATTGATGGGGGTCAAGGAGTAATGCCTTTTCTGTTGCTCTGGCTGCCCTTTGGCATAGCATGCCCCGTCTCTCCCCACCCTGTCCTTAGAGCTCCAATTATGTTGCCCTTTAGGGCGGTCCTAAAAACCTGGCTGTTCCCCCAGCACTGGGCTGGGATGATTTGTGAACTCACAGGTTATTATGTATTTGTATCGTTGTTCTCCCCTGTAGAGTGGACAGGTTAAATTATAGTGGTGATAGGTGTACTGTTGAAAGGTCTGAAGGATCAGGTGGCAGATATATCCTCCTGAAGAAAATCTTGTCTATATGTGGTCAGTAAAAGTTAACACCTATATAAATGACATATAATCAACTGTCAAGCCATTCTCCTGGCATGGCTGTTTTATTATCTTGATTCCTTGCAATTTATTGTCTTGGTTTTGTTTTAATCTCCTTTGTTAGAAGCTTTGAATCATTTGGGAATTGGGTGGCACCAGAAATTGAATTAATAAAGACTTTTTAATGCCATGATCAGACAACTAAGGATAATAGCATGTTAGAAAGCAAAACTTGAAAAAAGGGAAGAGCGATAGCCAAATGTTGATAGCCAAATGTTTGTACAGAGACTGATTATTGCCATCAAGTCATTTTTTACTTTTAGTAGATCTTTTAGAGACTACATACATAGATTTTCTTCCAGATGATCTATCCTAACGTGTTCTTTCAGGACTCCCAAGAGTGCACTGATCACAGCTATAACTGAGTCCATCCACTTTGCTGCTGGCTGTATTTTTCTTCTCTTTCCTTCTACCTTTCCCCAGCATTAAAACCTTCTCCAGACCATCTTCGTATAATGTGTCTGAAGTAGGAAAATTAGAGCCTGGTAAATTGTGCCTCATGTGAGAATGTGGGCTGATTTGTCAAGAGATGTTTTATATTCTAGGGAAAGGAAATATATATAATTGACTTGTGTTTCTTCCATTTTTCAGTTTTATCCGAAGTACAGTTTTTGCATCTCATATACAGATTATTAGTACATTAATAGCTTTTGCATCTTTTTTTCAAATTTTCCTGGAGAGTGTGAACATTCTAATTTGAATAAAACAGAGATGTAGAGAAATGGGAAATAGGAGAAATGAATGCCATTATATCTTGTGCAGGAGCCTGTCAGAAATTGTTCTGAAAAGTTTGAGTTTAGTAAGGCTTGACTAGACAAAGACGACTTATTTAATGAAATAATAATTCACACATAAGCCAGGATAATTTATTGATTATGATATAGGATTAGGATGGTATAGATTGGGGTTCAGTTCTATTCTTAACCATGGAAATTCAGTGCACTCTATTACTTTGAAACAGTGTCAGCACAAATTTATTTACATGATTGTGATTATAGAGTAAAAGTAAAGAAGGTGCTTTTAGAGCAGGGGTGTCAAACTGGTGGTCTGCGGGCAAGATGCCTTGTGCGGCGCACGCCCATCCCAGCTCCGCAAAGGGAAAAAACATTGTGATACATCATGTGACTGCAACGTGATGCAGTGAATTTGACACCCGTGATTTAGAGTATCTTGAGCTTCCGGAAGAAAGGCAGGATATCAGACATATTCAGTAGCATATTCTTCTATTTTTGTTGGTTATGGGCTAGTTATTTCAGTTCTGTTAGTGAGCCTGAGTTTTCCTGGGTCTTCATCTACATGCTTCAGCCAGGTTTTCTCTGAAGCTTATAATTGTACTTTCCAAACCAAGAGGTGTGCTTATGAAAGCAATCACTAAGGAAGTTGTATGTGAACCCATCTACCATGATTTGAAAATTTAAGTTTATTTTTTTTCCTTAGGATGGGTTCAGTATTCTAAGTAAGCAAACAAGTAAGCTACATTGTGGATTTACATTACATGTAAACCAGGTCAGCAAAGTGAATGTTCAGAATAATTAAGAGTGAAAAGACATCTGAGTTTAAATTATTAATTTATGAAACAGAAATGGAAAGGAAATGTGGGAGTGTCATCTGTGTATTATATGAAATATTGGAACAGTTGTAAATCTGTATTTGCATACATATATGAATAACCTTATTTTTCCTAAATGCTTTTAAAAGGTTTTTATTTATATTTACCAATGTGCATGAAACTTTACAAAATAAAATGCAGCCATCTCAGCAGGTAATAACATCTAGTGGAACCTTCTAAATTGAAAAGTAAACATGTTCATCTCTAATTAATACTTGAATGGGAAACCACTAATTAATACTTGAATGGACAACCACAAATTCTAGATTTCTCTAGATTGAAAGCTGGAAAAAAACCCAACACCAAAGAAGAATCAGTCACTATTCTGATTCTTCATATCCTGATAAAAATACTTTCACCAAGATTGGCTGTCAGCAACTATTTCTTTAGTTTGGCACACTTTTGTTTATGTCTTCTGGTAGCTTCTTTTTTGACTGCCTTCAATTTTTCCTAGTATCAGGGGCTTCTTCACTAATTTTTGCCTTTGTTTTATGTGCCTTAAACTTTAGTTTTGTTATTAGTATCTCAGTGATATATCACAAGGGAGAAGTCTGGTGTTACTTCAACTAGAAGTGAATCATTTCTTCTGATCCAAGGTATTCTTAATAGTTTTCTCCAGCACCTTACTTCAAAGGCATTAATTTATTTAGCTTTTCTAATCGTTCAGCTTTCTGAACCATGTTGTTATAGGTGGAAAAGACCATGAGTGTCAACATTTGTTGTTTACTGTAATTTTAGTTTATTAGCCCAAACCTATTTTTGAAATAGTTTATTTCCCAAACCTGTCAAAAGTCTTTTTTTCCAAATAGCAGGTGTCTCTTTTATTTTATGGCTGCATATCATAATTATTTGATTGTAGCCAAGAAATGTAGAAAATGCATAGTTCTTCCTGCTTGTCACAACCAAGTGACGTCTGAAATTTGGCAACTGTGATCTAGTCGCCCTAGCAGGAATCTAATCTGCACTGTAGAATTAGAGTCAATCACATATTTTTAGAATGTTATTTTTTGAGCAACATGAATAATAGTGAATTCTACTGTCCTCATTGTTGCAAGTAACAATAAGCTTCAGTTGATGGTGTTATTTCTGTAATTTATATATGCTGGCCAACACAATACTTACTAAGGCTCTTCTTAAAGAATTGTATTAGTTTAACTTTGGATTTATACACTATACTTAACTAGAAATTAACCTTTAGAAATTCAATTTTCTGTTTTTTTTTCTTTTTTGAAAAACTGGTCAATAGTGAAGAAGACCATCTGAATTTGCTCAGAGTATTTCCTGTTAATATCATTTCTCTTAATTCTGACAGGAAGCACTGGTAATGCATACAAAGTACATGTTATAACTGGGGGATCCTAATTTGAAGTAAATCCTCCATAATCCTTCTCTATGTTAGCATGCCTTCATTAAAGCATGCCTTTTTACCAATTGGCTGTACATTGGCCCATTTTTTCAGGGGCTAAAAGTGTCGTATTGCCAGACAAGTATAATCATTGATTATCTTTTTACCTAATATAATCTTATATAACTTTGTAAATACGTTAAGAATGCTTTCCTGGATTAGTACTACCCTGGAGTAGTACAGACAAGAAGGAATTGATTGATATAAAATCACTGAGAATCTAGTATCTGTAATAGTTTGTACAAAAGAGGGAATGTTTTCAAATACAGCTTTTCATAATTCATTTCTATTACAGCATTATAATATGACAGTTTGAAATTGTTGAGGCTGAAACAGCTATCTGCTAGTGTTTTGTGCTAACTCACACAAAAATGGGTTTGAGTAAATAGCTCATGAATGCATTCGTACAAACTTTCCCATGGAAATCATACATATCTACCATTTCTAAAATGTGAAATTGACATAAGCATAACTAGAAATGTGCAGTCTTTTGGATTCAACTGGAAATTGATAGTTTTCCTGGAAACAGAAATAGCTGCTTTAATGAGTAGCAGCCAGCATTGCATTCACCTTCCCCTATGTTCCAAAACTGTTCTTATCAAAGCAATACAAATACAAAGCAATATATGTATTATTTATATTTATTCTGAACCTTCAGGACAAATTCCAATTTGCAGGAAGAGTATTGCAACTCTGGACAAGAATGACAAACTATTCATAATCTAATTTGTGGTATTCAATATGAACTGCATTATAGAGTCCTCAACTTACAACAATAATTGAACCCAAAATTTCTGTTGCTAAGTGAGACATTTGTTAAGTGAGTTTTGCCCCATTTTACGAACTTTCTTGCTACAGTTGTTAAGTGAATCACTGTAGTTGTTAAGTTAATAACACGGTTGTTAAATGAATCAGGGCTTCTCCCTTGACTTTGCTTGTCGGAAGGTCATAAAAGGAGATAGGATGAACCCAGGACACTCCAACTGTCATAAATGTCAGTCAGTTGCCAAACATTTGAATTTTGATCACGTCATCATGGGGATGTTGAAATGGTTATAAGAGTGAAAAACGGTCATAAGTCACTTTTTTCAGTGCCATTGTAACTTTGAATGGTTACTAAATGAACTGTTGTAAGTTGAGGACTACCCGTCCGTATATATTTGGTAGAACTTGCTTTATTTTCAACCGTACACTTTTCTACTTGGAAGTTATTGAATGCAATTTGTATGCTTGACTAAGACGAGAACGTATCTTGCAATTTACATAGTGTTTTTAAGGTATGATAGAGTGCTGTTATAAAAATGTAGCTGGTAAGACAGGACTTATCCATTTCAACGAGAAAGAGCAGAATGAACTGCTAAAGTTTTGTTGATTTAGAAAGTCAATAAAGAAAGGCCTAGCTTAATTAGTTAGAAGTTAATTAGCTTCTGTTGTAAGCATGTTCTTAAATATGGGGTGAGTTTCTGAAAAGGCAAGATTATGCAATATCAGATTTCATACTGATAGCTATGCTGAAAGAATAAGTTACTGATGTTATATAACAATTTTACCATTTACCTGGATATTCAAAGTGGGTTAGATTTGGGTTGTTCTTAGATTGCAGCAAAAGTAATCCTCTTTCTTACTCAGCCAAGTCCCCAGCTAAGTTGATTTTCTACATCATGATAGGCCCAAGTTAGAATAAGGATTATAGTTTAGATACATAGAAAACACAAATAAAAGCAGATGTTTGCCACCCACTCAGTTATGTAGTGCAACCCAGATATACCTGTACGTGCTAATATTTTAAATAGTAATTTATGATATTATGTAATCTGAATCTTGCCTACAGCTAAAAATATTTATTGGAGTATTGTATGCACTAGGCTTTGAGAGTTACCTTGGTAGATAGCATAGCTTGGGAACTTTCTGATTCATATTGTAAATGAGGCAACCTGTTCTGTCACCAGCAGTTTTTGTTCTATCTATCTATCTATCTATCTATCTATCTATCTATCTATCTATCTATCTATCTATCTATCTATCTATCTATCTATCTATCTATCTATCAGATACTGCCATGTACGTATTTTGTTTTCTAGAATAAGAATGGAACTGAGTTATTCTACTCGATTCCAATATAATGGAGGTGGTAAAAGACTGTGTCATCTTGGCTCATCCCAAGTTTGTTTTTGTGTATGTGTGTGTTTCTGCTTGCCAAATTTTTCTGCTACTATATTCTCTTTTATTAATCTACCAAAGAAATAGTTTAAAGGATACAACAAATACAGTTTGGCTTTTATCTTCTTTTGCTAGTACATCAGGTTTTAATTGCAGTGATTGCTTGTACCCTTCTGGATAATTCATCCCTTTGTGGATACTTCTTTCAGACAAATCTTCTCTACTCTTGGGAGTTATCTGAAATTTTGTGCCATGATTGTAAATTATAAACTGTATAGGCCATTTTAATACGGTGATTTTTCCATGAAAATACAATAAATCAAATTTATTTCTCAGTCTTAGCTCGTGGGATTTGGTTCTAAATTGACTTTCTGTTGTATTTAAGAAATGTTATGCTCCCAAATTAGCTTAGTCTGCCCTTTTATTGATAATAGTAAAATATATTTTTGTAAAAAAAAATTTTTGATCTATTTATTTATCTGATGTTTCAAAAAACTAAATAAATTTAATTCTTAAAATTATTGGATGAATAGAGAAATTTAGCATATTTTTCGGAGTATAAGACGCACCTTTTTTCCTCTAAAAAGAGGCTGAAAATCTGGGTGTGTCTTATACACCGAATACAGCATTTTTTGCCTCCTGAAGCCCCACCCCCTTCACCAAAATGCCCATGCATACCCTTATGGAGGCTTTCAGAGAGTTCCTGGGGGGCTGGGGAAGGCAGAAATGAGCAAAAAATGGGCTGTTTCCCCCCCCCCCCCCAGCCTCCAGCAGCACTCTATAAGCCTCCATAAGGCTATGCATGCATTTTTTTGACAAAAAACGGCCCATTTTCGCAAACAAACGGGCTGTTTTTTTGCTCCCCCAAAGCACTATGCAAGCCTCCCCAAGGGTATTCCTGCCTTTTATTTGAAAAAAAAAACCAGGCTTGTTTTCACGAAAAACGGGCTGTTTTGGGGAGGTTTGCAGAGTGCAAAACCTTTTTGTTTCCTCTCAGAAAGCTGTTTAGTTAGAGTGGTTGATAAGGTTGTCAGCAATTTCCTTCTCCAGCATATGGATAAATACACCTGGAAACATCTACCTACCCTACCTACTCTCTCTCCCTCCTTCCCTACGTACTGTATTTACTTCTCTCTCTCTCTCTATTTCTCTCTCTTTATTCCTTTATCTACTTACCTACCTAACTACTTTCTCTCTCTCCCTACCTACCTACCTTCTGTATTTCTCTCTCTCTCTCCCCCTCTATCTACTTATATACCTACCTACTCTCTCTCTCCCCCTACCTATCTATTGTATTTCTCTCTCTCTCTCCCTACCTATCTACTGTATTTCTCTCTATCTCTCTTTCTCTCTCTCTATCTCTCCACCTACCTACCTACCTATCTACACTCTTTCTCCCTATCTACCTACCTACTGTATTTCTCTATCTATCTATCTATCTATCTATCTATCTATCTATCTATCTATCTTTCTCTATCCCTTTATCTACCTACCAACCTACCTAGTCTCTCTCCCTACCTACCTACCTACTGTATTTCTCTCTCTTTCTCTCCATCTCTATCTATCTACCTACCTACTTTTTAAAAAAAAGGCCTCTAAAAAACCTGGGTGCATCTTATAGTCTGGTGCATCTTATACTCCAAAAACATCGTACATGGAATAATATTGTAAAAAAATCAGACTTTATTTTCATGTCTATCTTTATTCAAAATGTTGAAATATCTATTGTCATCTTGATTCCCATTGGTAAATACTGTAGTAATAAGCATCTGTAGCTTAGTAAAAGATTCACAAATATGAGATTGATCTTTATACAGTAGTTTCTTGGAATAAATACTTGACTACTTTTCTCATGTAAGGAAATAGAATTCTTCCTCTACTTTTTATTTTTTTCCTACTGCTTCTTTATCTTATTTCTTTATCTTAAGCTTGTGATTTATCACAATTATTTTTCTCCAGACTCATACAATCCTGTATAATTTGTGTGTGTGAAGTAATGCATCAAAAATACAACTTTTTATGTGGTACCTATTATGTTAGGGGAATAGAAGATGATTTTATTAAGAGATAATTCTGAGCTGTCAACATATTGTAATTAATCATTAGAAAATAATTTGCTCATCAATTTGAAATGAGTGCTGCCACCATTGATTAAATACTGATTAGTGTGTGTAGAGAGCTAAAGGTTGGAATAACCTATCATAAAACTAGTGAGATGGGTGTATTATATAATTTTCCTTGATAGATGGCTTTGAACTAGGTTAGGCATGTATGAAAAATGAGGGGAAGCTAATGTCTTGGGCTGGGATAGAGTATTCATATTTTATATCTCAAGTTTATCATGTGGCAAGTAGCCCTTTAAAGTAGCATTTAGTTATATAATAGAAAATAAGATAGATATATGATACTGAAATGGGTATGCAGGTGAAGAAAACTTGGTTTTATGATAAGACTTTGCTTGACCCAGTAAGCGGTTCACCAGGATAAGTTGACACTGGTTGGGTATGAGTGCCCATAAAATAAAATTGGTTTTGATAAGATTTTTATTGTATACAGGATGTATCAAAAGTCTGGCCCTGAAGCCCAATCATAATATGTTTTAATATTTTTTTCCAGAGAAAATATTACTATACAAAGAAACGTTCAAAGTCATCAAAGGAGGAAGCAAATGTTAACAAAAAGTGGCCACCAATTTTAACATTTAATATATTTTATATGATACATTACCTACAGGGCCTGACTTTTGCTACCTTCTATACATAATGTATTTGTCAAATAAGGATTGATAGCTTTAAACACATTAGAATAAAAATCTTCCATTAAAATATTCTATTCAATTATTTAATAATTTAGAAAAATCCTTAAACCCGACTGCATTTGTTGATTTTGTTATGTTGATTTTTTATTGAATTTTTTTAGAGAAGCCACAATTGAAGGTCCGAAGCCAACCTGCTTATTTAAGTTGAAAAAATAGAACATATTCCTATTTGCTGGGAAGATAAATTTAGACCTAATTTAAAAAGGAAATAAACAAGCTTTGGGAAGCACAGACGTCACATTTAACATTATGTTTATTTTAAGGAAGTTGTTATGTAACTGTCTTCTTGCTCTCTGGCTTTATTTTTCTTTCTTTCTGTCTTTCTTCCTATACTTAATCTGATTAGATTAGAAATCTAATATCTTAGATTAAATTTAGATTAGAAATTTAATCAGATCTGAAGAAATGGAAGCAATCAGTATATATTTAAACAGTGATCAATTTGGATTGGCTTGTACTTTAGATTCCTTATTTTTCTCTTAATAATTTCCAGTATTTGCTGTGCAGCTATACAGTGTTGGGTTCACATGTAATACTACCCCATGATTTCTTGACTTAACGTCCCTGACTGAGTTTGAGTTTTTCAAAAGGCAACTGGACTGTCTTTGTTTTTGCTTGAAGATGTTTCACTTCTCATCCAAGAAGCTTCTTCAGAACTGAAGACGACCAAAAATTAATTATTCATTAAAACATTACAATAGTTGTTGTAATTCAGGTATTTCAATAACTACCATTACTTGTTAACTTTTCAATTCCTTCATCTATTCCACTATTTAATTTTGATTTTACATTGTTGATCTGCTTTCCTTATTATTGCTCTTTTGGTTGTACACATACTGTATTCTTTTATTCATTTCACATTTATTCTGTAAATATTAATTTATTATATATCCCTATTTGCATTAAATATATGACTTGTAATTAAAATTTATTATAGAAAATTCTGTAAACTATTATAGCTAATGACAGGCATGAGTTACAACATTAAGCTATCATTTGGTAAATATTTGTCTTATTTATTTTAAAAATGTGCGTGACAGAAGTCACAAGAGTTTTCAAAAGTTGAGAATATTTTATTATAAAGTGAGCAAATATATGTATGCATGTTTTGTATTACATTCATTGGAAAATATTAATCAGGAAAGATTCAGATATAATAGATTATAATCCTGCGTGCATGTTTTAGGACAATTTAAAATTGCTTCAGTTTGGAATTGTATCATCATAGAGATGCACAGATGTTTAATGTGCTTGTTACTATGTTATATTTTCAGCTGTAAATTTAAATAAATGGTTGGAGACTTTGTCATTATACCCATGGCTGGCCATGAAAAGGATATCATAATTCTAAAAAGTAATGTGTTAATAAGAGTTCTAAATTAGCAATAGAGGAAGCTGGAGAATTTTCAACAAACATGGCTTGTGCTGCATCATGCCTTACAGCTTGTCAATTTTATCTGATGTTTATTTTCTCTATTTTAATTTGTAGGGCTGCTGTAATATAGATCATGAGCAGGTAATGCACAAGGAGTGCTATTGGGAATCATGTCGGACGAGTCAGCCTCAGGGAGTGATCCAGATGTGGACCCCGATTTGGAGCAGGAGGATATGGAAGAGGAAGAGGAGGAAGAAGATGATGAAGAAGCAATGGAGGAGGACAATGATGGAGATGATGAAGAGGATTTACTTGATGAGAATGGTGAGTAAATGGGTTCGGGAAGCAATGACTATTTTGCTGGAAGTGTGTATTCTGATGATTTTAATTTTATACAATAACATAGTTTTAATTGTTTAAATCTGATACAAAATATAGATTTGTTCATTCTGGAACATTTGATGCAATTTTGGAACACTTTAATTGATAGTTTATATAAGGAGCAGCCACGTCTTGGGTTGGTAACTTGGACTGCTATGACTAAAACAATATGTCAAATTTGTAATCTGGACAGCCATTTAACCAAGGAAGCCTACATCTTGCAAATATATCCAAAGGAATGCTATGCTTTTGATTCACACCACAGTATCTATTATATATTTCCTGTAAAATTATGGGTACTTCAAAAAGAGTCAAATAAAATAAAATTACAGCCAAAGCTGTATGTAGTGTAGTTTCTTTTGTTAACTGTCAGGGCAATGAATTAAAATATAGAGTATGCTGATATTCTCAGTATGTGAATATCAGAATAACATTCTGCTATTTTTGATTATTTTAAAGAATTTGTGATCTAGCAATAGCAGTTAGACTTATATACCGCTTCATAGGGCTTTCAGCCCTCTCTAAGCGGTTTACAGAGTCAGCATATTGGCCCCACAGTCTGGGTCCTCATTTCACCCACCTCGGAAGGATGGAAGGATGAGTCAACCTTGAGCCGGTGAGATTAGAACCACTGAACTGCAGATAACAGTCAGCTGAAGTGGCCTGCAGTACTGCACCCTAACCACTGTGCCACCTCGGCTCTGACTTATTGATAACTATTTGATACACAAGTCTGAAATTTTGTAAAGCACTGAACATTCCCTTCATATCTTTTGGAAATGTTATTCATTTTTTCTGGTATCTTTGGGAAGAGATATAAATAAAAAATGCAAGATGAATTCCTTGAATTGAAAAATAGATTTCTAATATTGGACTATCAGATGATTCCAAAATACCTTACAGTCACAAAATGCATGTGATGGCCTTCATTGTATCTAGTACAATGGTAGAATTTTATTTGGCTCAGTTAAAGCTATGTAACTAATTCAGGTTGATAGTTGTATCTTTGATAAATTTGTTTGATGTTTTTAAAATCCAGTATGACCTTTTGGGAGTGTTTCAGTGATACGAGTGGCAGAGCTTATGGTTAGCTGTGAATGTGCATGATTATGCCAGCTCCCACACCTAGCTTCTTTAAAGTGTATTTTCCTGCCTGCCTCTGTTTTCACCCTCTAACCAGAGGGAAAAAAATAATTTAGCAGTAGGCAGATTGCCATAAGCACATGGGTAGGTGAGGTGTAATCAGCTGGTGTTCAAGATAAATGAAAGCTATGATTGTCCACATTCTTTTACATCTGTATCCTTGGCATCTTTTCAGAATCATTACATAATTACTGCCAGGATTTAAAAGTTCAGAAAGAGAGAAGGCAAATCTTCTGGTTTTAATGCAGATGCATCTGAAAAAACCTAAGTAATAAATACTTCCCTGTTACACTTGCAACTTTATGCCTGCTTTTTATGGTAAAGAAAAATCAGACAAAATTAACTAGTTGAAGGTGTGTGATTTTTAAGGGCTAGGTGAGAGAAACCTATTTAAAGATGCTTGGGTTTTAAAAAAAATATTGTGGTCTTATTTGTTGACAATATTTATATCCTATATAATAAGAAAAGTCTAATGCATGTAAAAAAAATAAAAACAAAAAAAATCATAATTCTTATTTTTTTTTAAAAAAAATGTGTAATTGTTTAAAACATTTAAGGACCACAATAAATAACTATTGAAAAGAAAAGGTTAAAGGAGACATTGTAGAGGTATAATAAAATATCTGTCTATAAATATTGTAAAATAACTAAGTAAATACACATTTTCTTCTGTGTGAGCTGGCACACACTGACAAGAAAGGAACTATAGCAATATAGCAATAGCAGTAGACTTATATACCGCTTCATAGCGCTTTCAGCCCTCTCTAAGCGGTTTACAGAGAGTCAGCATATTGCCCCCAACAATCTGGGTCCTCATTTTACCCACCTCGGAAGGATGGAAGGCTGAGTCAACCCTGAGCCGGTGGGATTTGAACCGCTGAACTGCTGATCTAGCAGTAGCCTGCAGTGCTGCATTTAACCACTGCGCCACCTTGGCTCTAGGTAATACTATCACTATTATTCATAGGGAAATAATAATAGAAATCATATTGTGATACCTGAGATTACAATATTTGAACTAGAGGGGATAAATTCTTACAGTGGTTTCATACATTTGATGTAAAATTAAAATAATTTGCATTGCATTACCATAGTTTCTTCTTCCAACCCACTATTTAAAAAGCTGCAATAAAATCAGCTGTACATGGTGGTAAAAATGAGAATGTCTTTCTTGGTTGACATCATTTTGATTGGTCTGACAAATGACCCTTCATGGCAACTTAAATGTGGAAGATGTTGTATTAAGAATGTTTTTGATATTCTTTATGATAAATAAAATATTTAGTGATACAAATTGGTATTTAACACTCAATAATTTAGTGAAAATTAATCCTCTTGATTAACATGAGATTCAGACAGCATCATTTTGAGTATGATTCTTTGCATTTCCTTAAATATAACAATTCTAACAAAATATCAAATTCTAATTTATTTTATCTGCTTCATTTATGTTATTAAATATTTGCAACTGTCATGTTTTTCAATGTTTTAATTAAAATTTGGTATACTATAATAGATAAATATTTTGTTCCTTTCTCACTTTTTAAAAACTGTACTTGTGTATTTGTGAGCATTCTCAGTCTATATTTCCAGGGTCAGGGCATATTATAGAAAGATAGTTGATCTAAAGAAAGTCCTTATGAAGGGACTTTCGCCTTGGTCTTGAAAGTTATGACCATTGCACCGTCCCTGTGATCACATGATCAGGATTCAGGTGCTTGACAGTCTGCCTGTGGTTATGACTGCAGGGGCATTTCAGCTCCTCCTACCTGCATATCTGCCCCTTTGCCATCTTCTTGCTCTCACTGCTGACCAATCTGGCCCTTTATGTGGCAGCTACTGACCACGTGAGGCTTTTTCTCCAAGTTGCAGACAGTGCTTTCCTCCTGAGAGGAAAGGTGAAGGTGAGTAAGATACATTGAAGCCCAGAACCATGGCATGCCAAGAAGCTCCTGAGCTGCAGTGTGGCAATTAAATAATTACTAAATGGACATTTAACAATCTTGGATAATAAATATTTATTATTTGTTTCTGTATCTGCAAATTGCTTCCTGAACTGTTTTAGTTCCACTGTCTTATGAAACAACGAATTGTTACATTATATATTTATCTACTGCAACCATTTCTGTGATTTTACCATAAGAAAGCTGTTCTAAATTGTAGGAAAAAGTTAGTATCAGAGCATAAAAAACTTTTAAAAACTGTTCATTTGTGGTGTTTCTTTCCTTAGTTTTTGGAAGAGACAAGATGAGCCTCATGACTTAAAAAAATCTTGATATTGAAAATAATTTAGTATTTGAACAGCAAACTATATTTATATTTCTGCTCTTATTATATAGATTACTATCTTCTGCCAAGGTATTTACCTTCTCATTTAATTTTATTGATTTTGTAGTACAAAGTAACAATTAACTTGAAAAGAAACTCTTTCTTCACAGTATTTCTAAGCATGAAATAGAAACTTGATTGAGTGTAATGCCTTTAAAATGGGCTTTGAGGCTTTTTGTGTCTTAACCTGATCCTAAAGTCAAATGACCCCAATATCTTTGTTTTATAAGCTGTATAAAATGCTTTTTATGACTGATGTAGTTGCATAACAGTATTATTTTCAAGATCTTTACTAATCCTAAAAACCTGCCTCTCTTTATGTTTATGTGGGCTATTTTTTCCTCAAACATACAGCAACAAATGGCTATATGACTGTCAGGCAATCTATTTGTCAGAAGTACTTTTTGACATTTATTTGAAATTGCTCCTTGTGTACATACAGTGGCTCCTTCTGTAGACCGTTCTGTTTCAGCTCTATATTATAATTAAGTTTTTGTCCAAATTATCACTGACTTCAAATTGAACTACTACATAGTGACTGATCAAAAATACAAAATTCATAGAAACATGTTGAAATATATAGAGGCTTGTATGTGGTTAAATTTCCTGACAGTTAGAACAATTAATCAGTGGAACAGCTTGCCTCCAGAAGTTGTGAATGCCCCAACACTGGAAGTCTTTAAGAAGATGTTGGATAGCCATTTGTCTGAAACGGTATAGGGTTTCCTGCCTAGGCAGGGGGTTGGACTAAAAGACCTCCAAGGTCCCTTCCAACTCTTCTATTGTATTTGGTAGCTATAATGTGCACACCGGCTTGGAGTAACACAGTAGTGCCATATACTAAGTGTTCCCTAAAATCTAATCTTCCAAAAAGTTGTCATTGTTTTTATAAGAATAGATGACTGCAAAGCTGAACTGCTATAATAGCTGTTGAAAAAAAGAACTCTGAAAGTATAATACAGTTGTTTCAAAATCACATCTTGTTCACCACAAAAAATATGTAAAGGGAGATGTGATAACTGAAGGCTCAAATATAATTTGCCTTTCATTCAGTTCTTTTGCTGCTCAAGTATCAGATTTCTCGATAATGACAATTGTGTACTAAAGTATGCTACATAGGTTTGTGTGGGAGCCGTTTTTTGTTTTAAATAATTGTAATGGCTTGGAAAATAAAGTATATACATCAATTGCCTTTTCTTTATCTTTCATTGGTCCACTCTAGTAAACAGCCAATAATATAGTAATAGCTGCCTACTTAAAATGAAGCTTTCTGTAATCATTACATAATACATAATACCTGCTTCCCCTCTTATTTCAGTATCCTGCAAAATGAATAATAATATCTACATTGACCCAGCAAAGATGTATGAATAGAGAGAAGCAAAAACAACTTTAAACGGTTGTGACTTTTAATATAAGGCATGGAAAAATGATTTCAGCCAAATAGGTTCTTCATCTTTTTCTTTTTTGTATTTTGGTATTTAATTGGAAAAAAATCCTTAACTGCTTTGAGAAGCATCTAGCATGTGTCTGTTGTGGCAGCATGTCACTGAAACTTCATTGCAGAAAAGACTGGAAAATAATTTGGGTCACGGTGACCAAAGCTATTCATAGAACATTAAGAGAAGAACAGAATGTAAAAATGTCAGTTTTCATAGCAGTTGTTTCAACATTAAAAGTCTACAATTGTAGATTCTGATAGACTTCTAATATTTATGAGTTAATTATTATGGTAATTATCATATTATGATGAAGAAATTTTCGGGAGAAAGTTTATAAAGTCTAAATTTTTCATAAGGAAGGAGAATATTGCCATTTCCATTGTCATTTTCCTTCCCCATTAATCTTTCATATTACTTTGTAGAGAAGTAATTAAGCAAACAACCATGCACGTTAACATATTTTAGCCTATCTGAATATAAAATTCATAGTTTTGAACTGCATTTCTTACTGTTAGTTGAACTCTTGTGGGAAACTGTCATCTGCTGCATTGGTTAGTGTTGTGAGTTTTTTAAATTATACTTGATAAGATTGGCAAGTTAGACTCTTTTGGATTGTAAATCTTGACATTTGGACACATTCATAAAAAGTTTATATAAGGAGCCTTCAGCATTTATGTAATTCAGACTCTCCCATGTGCAGCACTAAGGTCAGAATAAGAGCTCTTAAGAGTGTTTGAGACATTGTTCTGCTTGCATAATCTTGAAATCCCAAGAGAGTTTGCCTGTCACTGAAGTTGACCTTTGGATGTTCCAGATTTTCCGTGGGTGCTACATCTGCTGCCTTTTCTGTTAGACACTCTCTTTAAAAAGGAAATCTGTGACTTTCTTTCTTTCTTTCTTTCTCTTTCATCCTTTCTTTTCTTCGATTTTCCTTCCTTCCCTCCTTTCTTTTTTTCTTTCTTTCTCTGTCTCTTTTAAACCACATAGATTCTCTTTGTCAAGACAATATTGAAACAAGACAACTAGAAGTACTAGCATTTTAATTTGGGACAATGCTTTTTCAGTTGAGAGTACACAGTACTCTTTAGCAGTTTTTAAGGGTTTTTTTTGGACAGCATTATGAGTAGTACATCCAATGTCCTATGTAAATGCTTTCACTCAGTAGGTAGAATATAAATAATTAACAGTGGATTATTAGAATATTATAAGATCTATAACATAAAATTATGGTTATTATTCATTTTGAAAAGTTATATTCTGACTGTTGGGTGACATTTAAGAAGTAGAGTAAGCATCGCTGACATCCAATAAACAAATGATATGTTAAAACCACAAAAGCTAAATACTGGAGGGTGGCTCTTTATCATGTTCCCAACAGTCCTAGTCTCAGGGAGCAAATTGAACGTTGGTACCTGAATGTCGCTTCTTATGACATCTGTGGGAGGGGCCACTGGTGGATATCATCAGTGCTGATTGGTCCATAGACTGAGTGGAAGTTTGTTGTAGCCACGCCTCTACTCCTGCCCCAGTTTCCTTGAAGTCGTGTCGGGTAGAATGATCTGAAAAAGAAATCACAACAAGGCCACTCCCTCCCTAGTCTGCTACAAAAACTAATTAGGGCGGGACGTGGCCCCTCCTGCAGATGTCATGAGAAGCAATGTTCAGGTAAATACCAATGTTCATTCTCCATGGAATACTGCATGAGGGGCCACTGGTGGGATGTACCCAAGTTATCGTCCACGGGGGGCGGGGGAGCCTATGAATCCGTAGCGACTGTGGTGGCCACTACCTGCTGCAACACTCTGCGTCCAAAGAACGCTTCTGCTGATGTGTAAGCATCTAGGCAGTAATGCCTAATAAACGGTGTAGGGGAAGCCCACATGGCTTCCCTACGTATGTCCTCAAATGGTGCTCTTGTTGCCCAAGCCGCCATGGCAGTCACACTTCTTGGAATTGCCAATTGCCAAAAACTAAACTCTTTCTTTCTATGGAGAGTTGAAAGAAACAACCTATTTGGTCCATAGTCTGAGAGGAAATTGGGGCAGGAGGAGTAGAGGCATGGCTGCAACACATTTCCATTCAGTTTATGGACCAATCAGCATTGATGATATCCACCAGTGGCCGTTCCCACAGTACGCCATGGAGAACAGTGGTTTCCACAGAGCAGGGAGCAAATGAATAGTAGTATCAATGAAAGCACCAAATTACTGTGACATAAGCCCTGTGCCTATTCTGCATGTATTGCATCCATGTCCCCAAAAGAGTAAGATTGTGGCAAAATGGTGCAATGTTGTTTTCTTCATTCTGAAAATAGCAAGGTCCTGTGGACACTGTGGAAAGAAGTCCACTACTCCCCACCCCCCCATTACCATTATAAATTTTGTAATGATGCTTCCATCGTGTTCCAATAGATTTACAATACAATACAATAGCCGAGTTGGAAGGGACCTTGGAGGTCTTCTAGTCCAACCCCCTGCCTAGGCAGGAAACCCTTTACCATTTCAGACAAATGGCTATGCAACATCTTCTTAAAGACTTCCAGTGTTGGGGCATTCACAACTTCTGGAGGCAAGCTGTTCCACTGATCAATTGTTCTAACTGTCAAGAAATTTCTCCTCAGTTCTAAGTTGCTTCTCTCCTTGATTAGTTTCCACCCATTGCTTCTTGTTCTACCCTCAGGTGCCTTGGAGAATAGCTTGATTCTCTCTTCTTCGTGGCAACCCCTGAGATATTGGACCAAAACTGAATGCAGTATTCCAAGTGTGGCCTTACCAAGGCATTATAAAGTGGTATTAATACTTCATGTGATCTTGATTCTATCCCTCTGTTTATGCAGCCTAGAATTGTGTTGGCTTTTTTGGCAGCTGCTGCACACTGGGCCCAATGTTCAAGTTTGTCAAGATCCTTCTGTATCTTGAGTCTATCTTCTGGAGTGTTGGCTATTCCTGCCAGCTTGGTGTCATCTGCAAATTTGATGAGTTCCCCATTTATTCCCTCATCCAAATCATTGATGAAGATGATGAAGAATACTAGGCCTAAAACAGAGCCTTGGGGTACTCCACTGCAAACTTCCCTCCATTTAGATGCAGTTCCATTGAGGACTACACATTGAGTGCGGTTGGCCAGCCAGTTACAAATCCATCTGGTGGTGATGCTGTCCAACCCACATTCTTCTACTTTATCTAGTAGTAGGCTATGGTCTACCTTATCAAATGCCTTACTGAAGTCCAAGTAAACTATATCGATGGCGTTCCTCTGGTCCATGAATTTTGTCACTTTGTCAAAGAATGCAACAAGATTAGTCTGGCATGATCTATTTTTGACAAAGCCATGTTGGCTTTTTGCTGCATGTGCATGTGCATTTGTCCCTGCATGTGCCCTGCACTTGCTTCAATCACTATCCCTCACCTTTCACTGTTTGCAACGACTCTGTTGTGGAGCATTGCAAGAACTGGATCAGAAATGAAAGCTAATATGAGCATCTGGGAGGTTTAGTGATGCACCAACTCCTTTTCCTTAACTGCTGTCAACAGATGGGACCTTAGAGATACACATTCTTTCTAGCTGTCCCAGTCCTTTGGAAGCGTTTCCAGTCTGACATTCAAGGGATCCTTTTAGCCTTCTGGAAGATTGTGAAGACATAGTTCTTCCCGCAAGCACTGGGCTAGGTTAGTTTGGTTGCTCTAACACCTGGAGGGAAGTGTTGCTCTGTTTTTATTCCAGTGTTTTTATTTGGCTGTTTTATCCCTTATTCTACACTTATCCCTAACTAAAGATCTATACCACTCAGAAATAACTGACTGGCACCTGTAGCTCAAATTCTGATCCATTATATCCAGCTAAGTTTCTATCATTCACTCTAGAATAGCACCTTGGTATGTATGTATGTATGTATGTATGTATGTATATGTATTTGGTCAATTGGTTTTCGATTGTTTTTTTTTTTTAGCTCAGGCAGCAGTTATTTTGTGCTCAATCATGACTGTGAGTGCCGTATGAGAAGCATATAGGAAATATTTATATATTTATTTTATCTATTTATAAAATTTATTAGCCACCCATCTTCCCAACAAGGTAACTCTGGATGGCTTACAGTAATAAAACATTTTATATATAAAATCTGGGAGCAGGGAGGTGGGATGTTATTAATCAACCATATCCACTGTGATACTCCCCATTGAGGTCCCAAGCTAACTGGCAGAGCCATGTCTTTAGGGTCGGCAACCCGTGGCTCTGAAGCCGCATGTGGCTCTTTTATCCCTCTGCTGTGGGTTCCTGTCACTGATCGGCTCCACAGTTGATAGGGCTTTCAGTTAGGACAGGTAGAGGAAAAAGGACACCACGCTAGGAGGAGACTCTATGGTGGGGGAACTGGACTTCCGGTCAGCTCCAGAATTGAATGGGGGGCTTCTGGTTAGGACCTTTGTGACTCTTTGAGTGTTTAAGGTTGTCAACACCTTCTCCTGGACCCCACCAGCCAGATTAATCATGCTCCTCTGCCAGCACAGGTGGGATGGGCTAATCTCAGGGAGATGATACAGTCCCTCAAGTAGCCTGGACCCCTGCCATGAAGGGTTTTAAAGATGATTGCCAACATCTTGAATTTGTACCTGGAAACAGACTGGCAGCCAATGCAGTTCACAGAGCAGTATGTTACATTGTCCATTTTTTGGGCCCCATGAACTGCCGCTGCACTCTGCACCAGTTGTAGCTTCCAAATACTCTTCAAGGGTAGCCCCATGCAGAGTACATTACAATATCCTCACTTTTGTCTTGCCTGAGGTAACATAATTTGGAAAACTATTAAAATTTTGCTGCTGTGTCTTGGGCACATGGAAAGAATGCTTCCAGAGAATGTTTATGAGCACTCTCATTTTTAGTAGCAGTGGGATGTTGTTGTTTTTTTAAAGCTGTGCAATAAAAAGGCAACTTAAAATAAAGAACAAATGGAATGACTTGATATTTAGTTATGCTGCGTATATTGATACAAAATTTGGAATTTCTATTTTGGAAACGTTACCTTAGTGTGCCTGATTATTTCTTCCGAATTAAATGGCTAATAGTTAAAGCTCTTAAGGGACACATTCAGCAATTCAGCAATCCAAGCTTAAAAAATATCCTGGAGAATTTAACTACTGCTAAGGGTTTTTTTTAATGAAATGTGAGGATGGAAGGACATTGAGATGATGAATCTAATCAATCTAGCTTCATCCTCCTCTTTTGTATCAAAATTATTGATAATGCTGCAGTATTTCGTATAGAGAGAAGCACTATACTGAAGATTTCCTTTGGCTCAATTATCATTCTGGACGTACTTGAAAAGAATTGCTCTGTGAGCATATCTGGGTCAGGTAGGTGTGTCACCTTATGTAATCTTTATATAATTAGTTCTTTGTTAGGTCTCTCCCAAGAGTAGGAGGAACCTACAGCTACTGAATTGTCTGAAGAAGTGAGACTATACTTTGATTAGACAGTCTTTTGGAAGTGCAGAGTTTTTTTAGAAAGGCTTTGGCATTCTGACATTTGCCAGAAATGTCTTATTTGCCATTCTTGGTGGGAGATTAATTAATTAATTTTCACAGATAATAAAACAGCATCGGTTGTTTTCCTCACCTTTGTTCTACATAAATTGCTAATAGTTTTTTTCCCTTCTTGTTGCATTTTTATGAACTAAGGATTGGACAAATTGTTGAATCATTTCTGGTCTTCTCATATACACTTTAGAATAAATTTTAGACTTATTTACTAAATGAAATTGAAGGATATACCATTCTTGCTCTATATTGTCTGACCTCAGAAAAAAAAAACCTAAACATGATGAGACTCTGTTAGTGTTTGAATAAAACTAACCCCCAAATACCTGGGAATTCAGAAAGGACCCAATTCAGAAAACAATGACAAATCACTTCCTTACTGTTACCAAGGAAACTATAGATAAAGACCTGAAGTCTTTAGATGTCCAACTTGAGATGTCATCTTTAATAATCTATTCAACTGATAATGTAGAGCAATTTTTTTCTGTAACTAGGATAGATGCTTGTTTGAATTCAGAAACAAAAGAAGCTGTTTTTATATATTGTTTATATAGAGTGGTGATATTACCTGGATTCATGTTTGCATCAGACTCTTTTACTTTTGGTTTGCTGATAGCATATCATAATAACATAAAAAAGATTGTACCAGTTTTACTTATATTTGAAGTAACACCCTTTCTTCAAAGTAACACATTGATGGCAGGAGTGTAATTTGGGCTATTCCTTACTATACTAGTTTTTTTATGCATGGAGTTTTTGTGTTTGATTTTCTTTCATTTTAATCAAATTAGTCTGTTTCATGAATCACAATAAGTTGTACAAAATTCATTACATTGCAAAACTGGTTTTATTAGCATATATGACATTCAAAATGCAAGAGCCAAGGTGGCGCAGTGGTTAAATGCAGCACTGCAGGCTACTGCTAGATCAGCAGTTCAGCGGTTCAAATCTCACCGGCTCAGGGTTGACTCAGCCTTCCATCCTTCCGAGGTGGGTAAAATGAGGACCCAGATTGTTGGGGGCAATATGCTGACTCTCTGTAAACCGCTTAGAGAGGGCTGAAAGCCCTATGAAGCAGTATATAAGTCTACTGCTATTGCTATAAAATAATAATGGAACTGCCCCATTTTATATACATACATACATACATACATACATACATACATACATACATACATACATATGCTAACTAAATAAATTTTAGGATATATGTTATTTTGGATTAATAAGTATGCACACTAGGGAAGTTTTTTTTTAAAGGGATATTGAGAATTTGGGAGAAAAAAAAATAAACAGCTTTGGGAGACCTCTGAGTAGAAACAGTCTGGAGAATAACAACAACAACAACAACAATAATAATAACAACAGCAGCACTGGAATTACATTTAAAACAGTTAAACATTGACAAAATCACCATCAGTCAAATGCAAAAAGCCGCACTGCTTGGATCTGCACGCATATTACGAAAATACATTATGATGTCCTAGGCCCTTGCATGAGGTCTGACTAGTAATCAGTGCCAAATCCAGCGAAACAACTGGCCGCTGTGATACAATTCTGTTGTTGCAATAATAATATCTATTTTTATAATATTTATAAGATTTATCAGACTTGAACCTTCTGATTCTACAAAAAACCACCCTACTTGGAACAGCTTATATCCTTCGACGTTACCTTAACAGTTAGTTCCTAGGTCCTTGGTTAGGACTCGACCTGTTGAGCTACCAACCAGCCCCAAAGGCTGTGAATCTCACCAAGATTAACTAAACAACAACAACAACAACAATCTAATAAGTTGGGAACACAGAAAATATTTGCTATATCATCATCTCATATAGTCGAAGGGTAAGGCTATACTGGAGATGCCCAATCTAATATTCTGCTAAATCAGTGTTTTTATTTAATTTTGTTGAAAATATGCGTATAAGCAGCACAAAGGTTTTAGGAAATGTCTGTGAATTATGACTTTCTCTCTCTCCTTTCACTAATGCTTGATTTTTCAGCCTTTTGAATTCTGCATGAATTATGCCTTTGTTTTTAATTCTGGGGAAATCATTGGTATGATGACTCAGCCTGCAGAATGAAATCACATGGACTGCTATTACCACTTCCTATTGCCCTATTTTAGCACTCTTTTGATCCAGTTACATAATTGTGAATGAAGCAGAAAAGCCAGTGGGGTAAAAATGCTGCATATCGTATGATGAAACCTTGGTTGATATGATATGTTGGAACAATGCTACTTGATATAAACAACTGTGAGAAAATTCAAGGAAACCAAAACCTGTTGTCAGTACTAGGAGTTCCCTAGTTAAATGAGCATGAGCTCATTTGTTTTGACATTTTCACTCCACGTGAATCCTTAAAGTCCCTGTCTTAGAAAATGTATCAAGTTCACAATGTGACCTGACTTGTGCTTCCAGGAAAAAAAACCAGGAGGGTCAGTTTTGGTTCAGATATACTTCTTACTTAGGGGAATGTAAAATAGCAGCTATTTGCTTTCAATTCATTTCTTTTAAAGGGCTTTGCCAGAACAGAGAGAGTTCTCTGAAAAAGCAGTGTGAAGTAACACTGTTTTTAAAAGAGAGTTTTGGTACACAGTGACTTTTGACAAATATAGATAAACTTGGTCTTCTACACACATCTGGATTTATACTAACACATGGTCTTTCAAACAATGTTTGTGGAACATGGGTATCTTCCATGCACTCATATTAAACTAGTCATAAATAGTTGGAAAAACAGAGGAGAAGGAAAGTTGAGCTGCCACAACACCGAAGCAGTAGCATTCCATCCATGTTGTTTATGTTTCATGGAGTTTCACTGAAACATTTTCCAAAAGCTGCTATTTGATTATGTATTTAAAAAATAGCCTTTTTGCTACATTAACTATCCAAGATACTTTGTTCAAACGGGCATTTCCTGTCTTTTCCTGTAAGAATCTGCTCTGTTACAGTTTGTTCACTAAGCAATACTTGACCAACACTGAAATTATTTGCTGCAGGAGTTACATAATATTTATTGTGTCAAGGACCAGCTGTGGTTTGACATGATATCAGAACTTTTGTGGTTGTATATGAGAGGTTCACAAAAGAATTTGGAGCGTTTTGTTTCATCAGCATTTCCAATAGATGGAAGTAAACGCGAAGTACATGGTCAAATGATTGAGAACTCATTTGTTCTTTCAGTAAGATCCATGTTTGTTACAAATGTGAAAAGAAAGGAAATTACTCACAACTTACTCTAACATTGTCTTTACAGATCAATCCCGTGAAGCACCTTTTGAAAGTGATCTTGTTCAACATGGGGAAGATGGAGAATGGCAGCACTCTACTTCAACTACCTCATCTCAGAGTGAACAGGCAGAGAAACTGTTGCAGAATCAGCACCAGAGCCTGGCCTCTGAGGACACCAAAAAGAAGAGGGCTCAGAAACCTTCTCACATGAGGAGGAACATAAGGTAAAGATGCTTTTAAAAAATATTTTAGAGTTTTAATACTTACTGACACGATATTCAGGCACAATTTCTGAATCCAGGTTTACGATGGTCTGTGTTCAAGAGCACTAGACAAAGTTGAACTAAAATCCAGTTGGTGAGGAAATATTGCAGGCATCTCGGATAATTGTTCTAAGAAACTGGTTTCCTGGCTCCAGGGAAGAAAATTGATCATAACTGTACTGAGATTTCAGTTTCTGTAATACCCTATGAAAGAGTTGATCCCTTTCCCTTTATACCGGCGATATGACATTTCTGACCCATGTGCCTGATCTGATCCACTTGCACCAAGCCTATTTGTCTTTTGAACATGTCCCTGCTTTGTTTTCACTTATGCTCAACTCTTTCCCCAATAAGCTGCTTTGGCTACCCTACCTTTGCCTGGATAGAGTAATGTCTCAAATGACAAAATGCTGCAAATTTAGTTCCTGCAAGCATTCTACTCTGTTTGCCTTCCATATGTTTCCATAATAGGTAAATACTTTGAGTGGCAGAATAGTGAAATTAGCAATAGCAATAGCAGTAGACTTATATACCGCTTCATAGGCCTTTCAGGCCTCTCTAAGCGGTTTACAGAGAGTCAGCATATTGCCCCCAACAATCTGGGTCCTCATTTTACCCACCTCGGAAGGATGGAAGGCTGAGTCAACCCTGAGCCGGTGAGATTTGAACCACTGACCTGCTGATCTAGCAGTAGCCTGCAGTGCTGCTTTTAACCACTGCGCCACCTTGGCTCTTAGATGGTCCCATGGAGCACATACAGCTGTGTTTCCATTGTTTCTACTCCAGTGATACAATGGATAATATTGGTCAGTGATGGCTAACTTTTTACCTTGGCGCCAAGGTGGCGCAGTGGTTAAAAGCAGCACTGCAGGCTACTGCTAGATCAGCAGGTCAGCGGTTCAAATCTCACCGGCTCAGGGTTGACTCAGCCTTCCATCCTTCCGAGGTGGGTAAAATGAGAACCCAGATTGTTGGGGGCAATATGCTGACTCTCTGTAAACCGCTTAGAGAGGCCTGAAAGGCCTATGAAGCGGTATATAAGTCTACTGCTATATTGCTATTTTTGCCATCGTGTGCCAAAAGCAAGAGGGGGGCAGGGGCGCTTGTCTGCCCTCCTCCCACGCATGCTCACGTGCCCCCCGCGTATGTGCCCCCTGGCGTTTGTTGCGCATTGGCATGGTGGACCCGTTTTTCGCCCTCCCCAGGCTCCAGAGGCTTTCTATGAGCCTTGGAAAGATGAAAACGGCCTCTCCTGCAGGTCCTCTGGAGGTTGGAAATGGCCTGTTTTCTGACTTTCAGGTTTCTCTCCAGAGGGAGGAAAAACATCCCAACACACAAACCGGAAGTTCGGCAGTGATCCCCACCCCCTAGAACAGCTGATCAGCACTATTCCAGGAGGCCGATCTAACCGCCAATCAGTTGCTCATCAGCAAAGGCTCCAGTGTTCCCCGGTGGTGGCAACAGTTCAGTTCAGTTGACTGGTGGTGGGCGCAACAGAGTGGAGCCCTGACAAGCCAGATTTCCCCCCCCCACTTGTTTTTCTCCTCTAAAGCTAATGCACTTCTTATGGTCCAGTGCATCTTATAGTGTGAAAAATATGGTATTTCTCCTGTGTGCTGCTTGGAGAGTTCAAGCATGGGTTAAATTCAGTCTATTCGCCTAAGGACTGAGTTGAAATTCTTAACCACGCCTCCTCTCCTCCTAGGTTCAGTTCAAAAACTCAGTCCAGCCCAGTTCGGACACGTTTTGGGGAGCTCCTCAGTTCTTGTGCTAATAGACTGGGACTCTCCATTAGTTAGCTTAGCACCTTTCTTATTTTTGTCTTCAACTGAGAGTTAGTGCTAGGAAAAAATATTCGAGCCATTTAAAATTGCTGGTGAGGTTTGAGGGTTTCCAGGCTCCTCGTCACTACGGAGCCTGCGATCGTCGGGGCATTTGTCCAGCGACTGCTGGCGAACGCGGGGGAAGATAGGAGGCTTCCTTTTCCCCCAGTTGTCTCCTCAACTAACTGCGGCTGCCGGAGTCCTCGGTGGAGGCTCCGGTTTATGCCTGACAGCTCCCTGAACATCCGAGAAGCGTGGTGGCCATTTTAAAAGCATTTTCACGTGCTTTTGCTCTTGGCCGTTTGGAGTTGCCACGCTTTCCCTCCCAGCCTGCAGATTGCCGTGAGGGAGTCATTGGCCTTCGTTTGGGGCTCCGGCAAGGCCTCCTTCCTCAGGAACACTTCTATTGAGGCCTAGGAGAATTTTGGCTGCTTGGTCATATTCCTGTCCCACGGACATATCTGCGCAGCGCACAGCAGCTTCCAGCTCGCGCTGGTGCCAACCTACTGCCAGCAGAGTCTCCCTGAAGGGCTGTGAGAATCAGTCTTCGATCCAGCTGAAGAACACCATAGCTGACAGGGACAAGAGGGCGCCAGAGGAACATCCTGCTCCCTCGCCAAAATGCAGTAGGCCAGACCCCTCTGTGGTGGAACAGGGCAGTAAGGGCACCAAGGGGAAGGGGATCCCTAACTCCAGAGGCGGCAAGGCCCTATCCAAAGCTGAGGCCCGCAGACATAAGGCTCTAGAAAAGACATTTAAAAGGGCTCAAAGGCTATCCCTATCCTCTGGGGAACCTTCCCGTGATCCAAGTCCCTTACCCCAAGGGCAGGAGCTCTCCCCCAGCCTTCTCCACCAAGGGCCGTATCGCCTTCATTGGTAGATGAGGGATCCCATGCTCCCTCTCCTGCAGCCTCTCTGTGTTATCCGGATTCTTCCTCAATGCAAGAGGAATGTTGCCCCTTCGAGTCTGTCATGGTGGAGGAGGATCCTGATCCCTCAGGATGCACAGACAGGGGAAGGGCAAGTAGACCCCAGCCTGCTGAAGATCAGGGTCCAAATCAATCCATTGAAATGCAGAGAGTTATAGAACAGGCTATTGAGAGGGGCATTGCTTCTGGAATTTCTAGAAAGAAACAGGCTGCTAAAAGTTCCTCCAAGCCTAGTCACAAACCTGGCCAGAGTGGGCAGACACAGGGACCTCCTTCTCCAGGCACTTCCATTGCCATGGAGGAATCTATATTAGAGGATGATAACATTGGGGAACAGGAGCTCTCAGAAGACAAGACTCCCCTCCCAGATAAACCTGCCTTCACTGGATTATTCAGGCCTTCCCTCTTTAAGGCAATCTTGCACAAGGCGAAGGCCTCTACTCAAGAAGTTACTCCCATTCAGGGGGCTCCAGCCCCTTCTGGGACCCAGGATCCTAAACGGGTTATTCAAAGAAAACGCTCCTGCGCAGGACTTAGTTCTGGTGCCTGAGCTGTTTGTGAATCTGGTGCAGCCCCAGTGGGTGCAGCCAGGATCACTGACCAACCCTAATGGGGCTGACAAACACCTCTACTCTGTGGAGAATAATTTGGAGGATATTTTGAAGCTTCCACAGGTGGAGGCTCCAGTGATATCCCTCACTTCCAATTCCGTCCTGCCGGCTGACCTCCTTGAAGGGCTCAAGGCTGAGGACAAAAAAGCTGAGAAAGCATGTCACAAGACCCACCAGGTGGCTGCCTGGTCCATTAAGACTTCTACATCGGCTTCGTTCTTTACTCGAGCCTCACTCCTTTGGCTGAGGCAGTTGAGTTCGAATCCCCCCTCAGAGGGTTCCAGATGGATGCATGATCTTAACAAAATTATAGCAGCTGTGGAGTATTCGGCTGATGCTTCCCTCAATGCTGCCAAATTTGCCTCCCGAGCTCTGGCTTCAAATGTGACCTCACAACGTCTATTGTGGCTTCGTCACTGGCAGGCAGACGTGAAGTCGAAGTGGAAGCTTGCTTCCGCTCCCTTTAAGGGAGGGCAATTGTTTGATGAAACATTAGACAAATTCTTAATCAAGACCAAGGATAAATGGAAGGTGCTTCAGTCTACTGCCAGGAAGGCTGATAGGAAGAATAATTCCTTTTTTCGGAATCAGTCCTTTCGGGGGCATGACTCCTTGGGTGCGGGTCCCTCCTATCAGAGATCCTCTCCCCAGGGCAGTGACCGTAGCCAGGACAGGTCAACTTTCAAGGATAAGGGTCACCAGCAGCAGTCCTTCCAACGCCCCTTTTGTGGCAGTTCCAACAACCGCTCCTACCATAGGTCCAAGTGACCACCAATGGGATCTCCCATAGGCAGCTGTCTCCAACTTTACGCCGCCCAATGGGAGTTGATCACAACGGACGCTTGGGTTCTCAATACGATCAGGCTGGGCCTGACCTTGGAGTTCCTACCCTTCCCTCCACGGACCTTCGTCCGCTGCCCAGTCCCTGCCTCCCTCCCCAAAAGACAACGCATGCAGGCAGAGATCTTGCATCTCCTCCAGATACACACCATAGAACCAGTTCCCATAGAGCAGGAAAAGAGGGGGTTCTACACCATTCTTTTCTTTGTTCCCAAAAGCTCCGGGGGATGGAGGGCCATTTTGGACCTCAAGAACCTAAATCGGCATCTGGCCTACAAGCGTTTCAAGATGCAATCCTTACAGACCATCCTAGGTTGCATCAGACGAGGGGACAGGTTGACCTCCATCGACCTGAAGGAGGCTTACCTGCATATTCTGATCCGCAGGTCCCGCAGGAAGTTCCTCAGGTTCCACTACGATGGCAAGCATTACCAGTAGAAATTTCTGCCATTCGGACTTTCATCAGCACCGAGGACTTTCATGAAGATACTGGCAATCGTAGCAGCCCATCTGCGGTTGCGCCCAATACATCTTCTTTGTTACCTAGACGACATCTTGATTCAATCAGCGTCCACCAACCAAGCGCTCAGAGACATTTGAGTCACCATCTCTACCTTACAGAATCACGGGTTCTCGGTGAACCGAGAAAAGAGTCAGCTGACACCTGTGCTCCGCATCTTACATCTCGGAGCACTCATAGACTCCGATCGCTGCCAAGTGTTCCTGTCACCGGACTGCAGGCGCAACCTCATCATCCAGGCATGGGAGGCGAGAGTGAACCAGTTGACGTCCCTCGTGTCCTTATCACAACTTTTGGGACTCATGATTTCATGCATAAACATCGTTCCCTGGGCACGTCTTCATGTGAGGGAACGGCAATGGTTCCTTCTGCCTATCCAGCGGGCCAAAGCCAGCAACTCTTTCAGACGGGTCAGACTGCCTCCAAATGTCAGACAGTCCAGTGGTGGGAATCCAGTGCAGTGATGAGAGGTTGCCACTTCCAGGAGCCAAACCATCTGGTAGTCACAACAGATGCAAGTCTCCAGGGATGAGGAGCCCACTTCCAGGAGCAAGTGACCCATGGCAAGTGGTCACCAAACAAGGCTGCACACAACATAAATTGGTTAGAGTTAAGGGCAGCGAGGCTGGCTTTACGCCACTTTCGAAGGGACATTGTGGGTTGCCATGTCTTGGTGATCACAGACAATATAGCGACAAAGGCCCACATCAACTGCCAAGGGGGCACCAAGTCCAGAGCCCTGATGATGGAAGTGGAAGCTCTGGGTCAGTGTGCGGAACGCCATCTGACCTCCTTGCGGGCAGACCACATCTCAGAGTGGACAATGTGAGAGCGGACTGGCTGAGCCGGATGACCATCGACAATGCAGAATGGCGTCTTCATCTGGCAACCTTCCATCAACTGACCGCCAGGTTCGGCCCATCGGTGGTCGATCTGTTCACCAGTCCAGACAACTCACAACTCCTGAGGTTCTTCTCGAGATATGCCACCCCGCAAGCGGAGGTAATAGACGCTCTGAGATGCCACTGGCCCAGGGGTCTTTTGTACGCCTTCCCGCCGCTGCCTCTCATTCCACAGCTGGTTCGGAGAATCTTGTCAGAGGAAGTGGAGGTTCTCCTAGTAGCACCTCACTGGCCCAGGAGATCGTGGTACATGGACCTTGGCAGTCTCTCCATTCGCAGATCATGGAGGATACCTCAGGAGCTGCTCTCCCTCAGCCAGGGAGCCATAGTGCATCCGGATCCCAGCTGGCTCCAGCTGGCCGTCTGGCACTTGAGGGGAACCTCTTGAGGAAGGACAATCTCTCTGACAAGGTCACTCGTACCATCCAGGCATCCCGACATCGGTCTACAACTCGGATCTATGACACCACTTGGGCGGCTTTCGCTTCCTGGTGTAGGACACTATACATAGTGCCCACTTTGGCATCCATCCCACAGCTGCTGGACTTCTTGCAGGCAGGGTTTGATAAAGGCCTGTTCACTAACACCCTCCGCCGGCAAGTTTCTACCATTCTAGCTAGACATTCAGCTGTTTCCTTGGGGCAGCACCCTCAGGTGAGAAGTTTCCTCAAGGGGGCCTCCAATCTGTGCCCTCCCAAGGTACACAGGTTCCCCACCTTGGCCCTCTCGCTTGTTCTGAGGGCCCTGACCAAGACACCATTTGAGCCTATACATTTCATCGTTCTTCATCATCTGACTCTGAAGACTGCCTTTCTTATAGCAATTATGTCAGCTAGGAGGGTGTCAGAGTTGGCTGCTCTTTCCGTCTATGAGGACTTATGCATTTTTTACGTCAACCGGGTCACCCTCCGGCTGAATCCGGCTTTTATGCCAAAGATTAACTTTCTGTTCCATAGATTTCAGGAAGTGGTACTTCCCAACCTCTGCCCTCACCCTCAGCAACCCAAGGAACGAGCTTGGCGCAAGCTGGACGTTCGGAGAACAGTTCGCTGCTACATCAAGAGGACAGAGGAATTCCGCCATTCCGAATCCCTTCTCATCTCTTTTCAACCAGGTTCCATGGGATGCAAGGACTCACTGTCCATCATCGTTCGGTGGTTGAGGGCTTGTATCAAACTGGCTTACCAGCACCAGGGCAAGATGGTATCACCCTAGACTCATGGCTCATTCCACACGGAGTGCGGCCACCATGGCTGCGGGGGCGACACAAGCTCCTGTGGAAGAGATCTGCAGAGCGGCTACCTGGTCGTTTCCGACTCTGTTCATTAAGCATTACCGCATTGACTCCTATGCTGCAACAGAGGCATCTTTTGGGAGGAGAGTGTTACAGAGGGTTGTTGCGACTCTGCGCATCTTGGATGATTATGTTGCCCTCCCTGGGACTTCATAGCTTGGGTATCCCATGCTTGGACTCTCCAAGCAAAGCCAATGGTCAATCTCAACCCCTGGTGGTGAATGATTTCACCCAGTGGCTTCATGTTAATGTTAAAAAAGAGTGGAGAGGGTACTGAATCCTGTGACACACTACAGAAGAGTGGCCATGGGCTGAACATCTCCTTTTTAATACCAGTTGGGACTGGCCTTGGAGAAAGGAGCCAAACCAATGCAAAACAGCACTATCCAGCCCTAACCCCACAGCCAGCCTAAAAACATACCATGGCCGATGGTATCAAAGGCTGTTGAGGGATCAAGGAGAGTAAGGATGGTTGCATTATCCCCATCCTGCTCTCATCATCAACAAATGTTATCATTTCGGCTTCTGGGGGCGGAGCCTGTCGCCGAAGAGGGCTCAACGGAGCTCCTCTCAGAGATCTGGTTTGTATATCTAAATAAGATCATAGATATCACCCCTTTTTGGCTAGAAAGGGGCAGGGAGTAGCTCTGTGGCTAGGGTCTATTCGTAATTCACAGCCTTTTTCTTTTTTTGGCTGTGGACGGAGATTAGATCCAGCGTAAGCGGAGCCTTTATCTCCAGCCAGTTCTTCTCAGCTGCTTTTTTTTTTGCAGCCCTAGACAGGCGACTCCCCCCCCAGGACAAAGCAAAGTTGTTTGAAGCTAGGATTAATACGGGCGGGTCCCACCCCTGTGAGATTTTTGCTTTTATTACTATCTTAAACACCAGCCTCATTTGTCCCAGAGGCTTCTTTGTTTAAACGGACTTCAAAATGGCGATTTCTCTCCGTTGGTGACTGATAGGGGATGTACTTAGCCGGCTTTACCTTCCTGCAGACCGCTCCTTAACAAAACAATTTTTTTTGGGAAACAGAGGGGAGCGAGAGTGCTGTTTATTTGTTTATTTATAATGGCACCCAGGTCAAAATCGAAGCGTTTCTCTACGAATGTGCTTAAAGAATCTACGAATGAATTTAAAGAATCTACTATGAAATCGCTGCCCTTGTCTCCTACGCCCTCTACTGGAGAATTCTTAACACAGGAATTTTTCTTTCAAATGCTTAATGACTTTAAAAAGGAAATTAAAGAATTTGTATTGGAGCTATATGGTAATTTAAAGTCTAAGATTGCCCAAATGAAGGCGAATACGTTTGTAGCCGTGTCTGCCCTGACAGATTATACCGCTGAAATGGAGAATAAATTGGAAAGCTTGGAGGAGGCTAATTCTAATTTGACTACTAATATCCAAACATTACAACAAAAAATTAGAGATACTCAAGAACAGCTCGTTATGATAAATTTTAACAAGAAGGCATTTGCAATAAGAGTCAGAGGATTGCGCGAAAAGGAGCGAGAGAATTTGAAACAGACCTTTGTTGAGGCCTTCAGCCATGCGGTGGGAAGCCCGGGACTTAATTTTGATTGGCAGATCCAGAAAATCTATCGCCAGAATTCGTTGGTAGCGGAACAGCGACAGCTCCCGAGGGACATAATTATATATTTCTCCACAAAAGAATCCAGAAATGCGATCATGCAAAAGTTTTACAATAACAGGTTGCGAGTCGATGGGCAGGATCTGATTGTCTTCAAAGAAATACCATCCCAGATGTTAAAAGCAAGAAGAGACTATACTTTTTTAACTAAAGAGCTTATAAACCACCAGATTCAATATAAATGGGAAGCCCCAGCCGGCATTACGGTCACATTTGAGAATCAAAGATTTCGTCTCAATTCTGTTTCGGAGGCTCGAGATTTCTACTATAAGACTTTGAAGGCGGGACTTCCTGATTCACTTGGAAAAGAGGAGAGACAAGCCGAAGGAGAAGGCAAGCAGCAGACCACATGGCTGCAAGATGGAGGGGGTAGCTCTCCCTCTCTCGGAGAAGCAGAAGAGCGGAGATCGAGGATTTAGACATTCCAAAATATTCGCCAAAGTTTTGGATTGAATGGGGGTTTGCGATCTCTCTCCGGTAGAAAAAGCGGAACTGGATATTGGTGGTGTGATATTGGGACTGAATTATGTGGATGCTGAATGTATACTTCACGGGACTTGTATGTCTGAACTTTAATTTAAACTGTCCAGGACTCTAAAGTGAAGAGAGTGGAGATGGTAACTTTACTGAACTTTAGTTGGGGAGGAGGGAGCCGGGTAACGCGGGATAGGTGGAGGGGGAGCGAAAGCCTGATCAGAGTATTTCGAGTTAAAAGGTAAACTGACCTCTGTGTGAATTATTGTTTGAAAATAACGTTAAGAAAGATTATTTGGAGGGACTATGGGAAATAGTGGTAAACATCAGAGAAGCAAGGTATGAGGGTAAAATGCATGCGGAATGATTTATGTTGTTTAAATGCAAGGGACGAGGGTAAAATGCATGCGAAATGATTTACGTTGTTTAAATCCTATTAGAAGGGAAAGCTTGATGAGATTATTTTAAAATAGAAGGCAAATTGATTCTTGTGTAAAGTATATGTGGAATGATCCATGCTGCTTAATTCTTATTAGAAGGGAAAGTTTGGTGAGATTATTTTGAGCTAGATTGTATACCGATGTCTGCATAAATTTGTATAAATTTTTATTTGAATATAAGGTTAGCTTGATGAGAGTATTTTAAGATAGAATGCAAACTGATTCTTGTGTAAAGTATTATTTGAATATGTGGAATGATTCACGCTGCTTAAATCTTACTAGAAGGGAAAGCTTGGTGAAATTATTTTGAGCTAGATTGTAAACTGATGTCTGCACAAATTTGTATAAATTTTTATTTGAAAATAAGGTTAAGGAAGATGAACTGGAGAGTCTACAGGAGGTTGGGGTAAATAACAAAGAAGCAAGAGACGAGAATAGAATACATATAGAATGATTTATACTGTCTAAACATAAATAAAGATGGGGGGCTGAGCTTAATACAAAGAGTTCTTTTTTTCTTTTTTTCCTTTTTTTCTTTTCCTTTTTATAATTTGTAATTTCTTTTTATCTATTTTTTTATATATATTACTTTTATTTTGAATTCATACGATCATAAGATACTTTAGAAGGGGTTTAACAGAGGGCAGTGCCAGGTGTGGGCCCTGGGAAGTCGGGGGGACTAGGGATGGGGATTTACGGGGGGTGGGTGGGTGGGTGCTCATATAGTTTCAATAAGAAGAAGAATGCACTTGTATACGGTTGTTCTTTCTTTTTTTCTTTTCTTTCTTTATATTTTTTTCCTTGGTTTATTTCATTTTTTTATTTTTTTATTTTTTATCATATTATAGCTCAATAAGAGTTGAATAAAGGAACACACCAAGGGGAGAGGTAGAGGGAAAGAAGAGGGAGGAGTAAGGAAGGAGTAAGGGGAATGTAAGGAGGGCGTAAGGGGAATGCTAGGAGGAAGGGGAGAAAGGAAGGTTTGAGGGGAAAGGGAAGTAGGGAAGGGGAGTGTTAGAGGGAGGAAAGGAAAGTTGGAGGGGAAAGATGGGGTGTATGGAGGATGGAAGTGTCAGGTGGGGTTGTGAATGATGATGAGTTGTGTTTTCTTTTTTATTTTATTTTATTTCTTTTCTTATAGCAAATATCCAGTATATAAGTGACTGTAAAATGGAATGTGAAAATGAATAAAATATATATTTAAAAAAACAAAAAACAAAAAACAAATGTTATCATTTCCATCCCATATCTGGGCCTGAATCCTGACTGAAAGCGGTCCAGATAATCCATATCATCCAGGACCTTCTGAAGCTGCCAAACAACCATGTTCTCTATCCTCTTTCCTAAGAAGGAACGATGGGAAACTGGATGGAAATTGCCCAGACAGTTGGGATCAAGTAATAATTAACTTCCCTCTTAACATCATGTATCAGCCCTTAAACAGCAGCATCAAGGGTCTTCTTACTCAATTCCATGCTTGCCTCCAATATATGTTTTTTTATTGCTCTGTTTTTAAGCATGTGTTGTGTTCCACTTCTTTGTAACTGGAATGCAACTGATATATAAAGCAATTGTCCATTATCTTCTAACTTGCTTTGCCTTAAACTGTGGAAGCCTTGATGCTCTCTGAGCTTGGTTGGTTGGTTGTTTGCTTGCTGACATTTAGTTACCAGACAAGGTGACATCTCCTTTTTACACATACATTCTGTTCTATTGTTGCCTTAAACTCTCACCTGTCCTTAATGGTGCAGAACAATATAGGTACTTATTTACTGGCAACTTCCTTAGTTTCATTTTACTCTTATACACTAGGCTAAAAACTAAAAACCACCTCCCCAGTTCATGGAATATACAGTAGCACTTCCCTTCCACCTACAAGTAAAAAATAGCTAGTTTTGCTGACTGTTGTCCTTTTCTTTGCTCAACAAAGAGCAAGTAAATTTTATTTGCCATTGACATGACCAAATTGATATATTTCTTGAAAATAATGATTTTTTTCCTGAATTTCTGCATTCAGAAAACTACTGCGGGAAGACCAGTTGGAGGCTGTGACAAAAGCAGCACAACAGGAGGAACTGGAAAGAAGAAAACGGCTGGAGCAGCAAAGGAAGGATTACCAAGCCAGCATCCCCACTGTACCTTTAGAGTTTCTCCCAGGTGAACTTTACACAAAGTATTGAACCAAAAGCTGAACTGAAGCATGATGTAACAAATAATAATGCTTAATCCTGTAAGCATACTAACTTTGTTCCGTCTATTTTATTCTTACATTCATGCCCTGCTTGACCCCCCACCCTCCTTGGGCAAAAAAAAACAGGACAGTATAAGTACTGTCATAAGTAACTCATAAGTACCTTTGTGAATCGCTACGTGTCTATTTTTCTCTAATAAATTTTTCCTTTTGATATCTGAATTATATATCATAATAGTAGAAATTGATTTCTCTGTTAATATGCCATTCAGGGAAGTGATAGAGATAATACTTCTTTAAAAGAATTATGAAAATATTGTAAAAATTAGTCATTTTTAATAGAGCAGGCCTAACAACAGCATTTTTAGTTAGGTAGAAAAATTGGTTCTAACTACGTGTTGCTGCACTTGCCTCTCATAAACAGTTTTGTTCTATTGTTTCCATTATTTTAGCTTTCTGAGAAACCATGCTTTCTACCACACAAATAAGTCAAACTCAGTTATTTTTTCTGCGTATTTATCAGTTCCCTCTCTTTCTGAATATTAGTCATGAAAACTCCATACTTCTTTAATATTTTCCTTGTTCTTCTCAATCACAATTTCACAGCCAATCCATTAAGAACAGTTTTTTAACCTCTGATATTCCTCAGGATCAAGCCATATATATATACACTATGTTGAAAAATGATATTTCTAAAAACATATAAATATAACAATAACATACAAATATAATCAATGAATTCATAGCTTAAACAATTTTTCTTGTATTTATTTGTTGTCTCAGCTGCATTTTGATCAAAGTTGTTACTTAGATTTATAGAAAATGTACAGTATCTTAAAGCCCATTAGTAATTGTTCCAGATTTCATGAATTCAAAAGTGTCCCATTCCTTTTTATCCCTTACTGAGGAGAATAGGGAGGAATGAAGACCTGGTGTCTTCTCTATGTTAAGCGAGCTATTCTTTTATTAATTCCTCTTAAATACTGGATTCCAACATTTTAAAATCTCTCTAAACTTTGTGAAGAGGCTAAAAATATACAGATAGTTCTTGCTTAATGATCACAATTGGGGCTGGCAACTCTGTCACTAAGCAGTGTGCTCCTTAAGTGAATCACCCATGGCAGTTAAGCAAGACATCACATGATCATGATTTGCAACTTTACTGCCAGCTTCTACACTGAATACGCTTGTCAGAAGCCGGTAGTAAAATGTGCATCTGGCAATCACATGTTCGTGGGATGCTGCAACAGTCATAAGTGCAAAAATCAGTCGCAAAGTTACTTTTTTTTTCAGCGCCATCATAACTTCGGACAGTCCCTAAACAGGGCAGTCATTAAGCAAGGATTATCTGTTTGTCAACCCAGTGAAATAGCATTACCTGTAATAGATTTAGACCTCATTAAAATAGAGCCATATAAGCAAATGCTTGTAGTAAAGCTTTGGATGTTTTCCAATATCCATAATTTCAAACTGGCCTTAGGAGGCATTACACCGTGACTGATTTGACCTGTCTATTCATCCTCTGACTCCTTTCCGTGGTAGTTTTAGAATTACAGTATGGACAGTCTTCTGTTCTGCTTCCTTATCCTCTTTCATATTTGGAGCAAGGAAGTAAGTGGGTGGGTGGTCTTCTCAATGCTGAGCAGCAATGCAGCAGGACTAATGAGCAAACAAATTTTGTTTGCACCTGTTCTGTGTAATCTGGATGACATTCAAAATGCTCCATGGAAAGAGTTTACTTTTCATGCTAGCAAATGAAGAAAGAGTCTCTGCAATTTGGAAAAAAAAATAGCCAAACTTGCTGCTCATTTTCAAACTGCAAAATTCCTGAAAACAAATCTCACAAATTCTGTTTCATTTGTTCAGATTTTGTTTAGATGCGCTGCAGCATAGAACAAGTTCAGGGCATGCTAATATAGTCAAATTGCAGTCATTTGTACTAATAATTATTGAAGACAAACCCAAAAGAAAGTTGTTTGCTATGTTTAGATCACTGTACTATGTTTGGAGTAGAGGAAGGGCATATGTCCACACTTCTATCATGTTTTAAATGTTGAATATAAATGGAAATATGCATGTTTAATTAATTTTCAGTTTTATACTATTGATTCCAGATATAATGACATTTTTCAAACTGATTTTAAATGTCCTGATAATAGTTTGAACAATGCGTTCTTCTAACATTGGAGTCTGAAATAGAGGCTCATGAGTGTACTCTACCAAAATAAATTAGAATGCAGTAAGAGAAGTACTAGTTAACGTCAGGCAAAGCATTACTTGAAGCATGTTAGAGTAGCTTCTTATATAATCAGTTGTATCAAATTTGGTACAACTAGGATACTTCAGTGGTGTCAAACATTGATAGTAGGATTTAATTGAAGTGAGAACAATTTTAGTCTCCTTTTCTTTCCATCCATTATGTACTGAGTTTATTGCTTTGGTTTTAGAGGAAATTGCTTTAAGAACTGCAGAAGTTGCTCAGCTTCCCCCCCAAGTGTTAAATGAAGAGGTCATCTGCTTAGACAGCACCAGCAGTGGTAGTGAGGACGACTCCAAAGGAAGACTCCACAGCATTAAAGATGGTAAGAACATATGGAAACATTTATTTCTGCATTATGGCTTCCGACATCTTTATATCTTGCAGTCAGTAGGATTTAAAAAAAACCCAAATAAATGTTATTTGTCAAGAATTCTAATAATCAGTAATTCCCTCTAACATTCCCAATTTGAAAAATATTTTTACGAACATATAAAATTTTAAGAAATTAACTCGGCATAATTATGCTATATCAAATAATTACAAAGTGTTCAGTAACTCAGTACTAATCAGAATCAGCCAATAGTACTTTCATACTTCGTTTTTTATTTTTATTATTTACTTTTTCCAGTTTTTCCTAGAGTATAAAATATGAAGACAGAGGGGCATAAGTCACCTTACATATTTAGCTATAAAATATAATGGATATGCTAATCCTCTACATCTGGTTGTGTTGCAGAAGTGATAGAATTAAGTTCAGGAGATGATGAAGCCCTCCATATTGTCGACAGCAGTGATTCTGGCAACGAAGGCGATGATGATAATACTGAAGAGAGCAGTGGTGCCCATGTGAATGATGCTCTAAATCAGTTAGATGCTTCAGGGCAAGTAATTATTAACATCAACCATCCACCAAATGAGGAAGACCTATATCTGGCTCCTCAACTTGCACGAGCAGTAAAGCCTCACCAGGTATTGAAATGTCTGCTGCAGAAATGTACATAATTGTCACCAAATTGTCTTCTACTGTGACATGTCATTGATTTCTGTAAGCTTCGGTGGGGGTGGTTTTTTTTGCCTGCGTATGTGTGTATGCATTTAAAAATTAGAATGCTTAACCACTAATTTGATAGTAACCAACCATAATCTCTTTGACACCATTTGTTACTCTTTCTAGATTGGTGGTATTCGTTTCCTGTATGATAATTTGGTGGAATCCCTGGAAAGATTTAAAACCAGCAGTGGGTTTGGCTGCATCTTAGCTCATAGCATGGGGCTGGGCAAGACTCTGCAAGTCATCTCCTTTTTGGAAGTACTTTTCCGTCATATTGAAGCAAAGACTGTCCTGGCAATTGTACCTGTAAGTAGGCTGTACAAAAATGTTTAGTTAAGTCTGTTTAGGTGGATAAAGGTCCTTTCAAACACTTAGCAAGTTTTGATTTCCCCCAATTTCTATATTTGCCTCTCTACATTTTAAATATCCATGAAATATTTGTATAATTGTTTTCAGTGTTTAAGATATTGGTAGAATGAAATATATAATTAATGGATCCCATTTCTTCTTTCTTGCCATTTTTCTGACAGGTAAATACTCTTCAGAACTGGTTAGCAGAGTTCAACATGTGGCTTCCAGCACCAGAAGCTCTTCCTGCTGACTATGACCCAAAAGAGATTCAGCCTCGCACTTTTAAAGTCCACATTTTGAATGATGAACACAAGTAAGGGGAATGGATTCTATTTTGGAGTTGTTATTTATAATTGCTGCTGTTGAAGGATTTGTGCCCTGTTTATGGATCTTGGAAAGTTCTCTTGGCAATTTGTACAGATCTCTTTATGACAACATCTGATTAATTTCAGTGTTACAATAAGGATCGCTGCCAAAATAAGTAGGATACCATCTTATTTAATTGCCATCTCAGCTTGCTCACATTCCGAATCTTACAATATTGTCCTCTTTTATTTTCTTACAAAATATAAAAAAGAAAATAACTTTTCCAGACGTATTAAGCATATAGGAAGAATATTATGCTCACAGGGGGGCGGGAATGAGCACAGTATTGTATTTAAAATGTGAGCGGAAGCCAAGGACATTGTTTGAATTCAAATACTTTAGGCTCACTGAGAGTCTAAGATTAGTGACAGCCATGGTTAATAGCAAGGTTTTTCATATCCATTGTATTTTGAACCAGCTTGACTTTCCAAATAGACTTTGAATATACATAACACACATACAGAGTGAAATTCTCCTTTTTCACCAATAGATATTGTCCCATTTGTATTTTGTCTACTGTCTTTTCCAGGACCACTGCAGCACGTGCCAAAGTGGTAACTGAGTGGGTGACAGATGGTGGTGTACTGTTGATGGGCTATGAGATGTACCGCCTACTTTCATTGAAGAAATCCTTTGCTACGGGCAGAAAGAAGAAAAGCAAAAAGCAAACTGGCCCTGTCATTATTGATGTGGATGAAGAAGATCGTCAGCAGGAGCTCTTAAAAGGTGAGCACCCACAAATCTCCTTTTATGTATATCTTTCATTTCCATTTAAATGATATAATCCTTAGACAATTGTTTTTACTAGCATTTGCACATGAACAGGCAGATATTCTGAAATCAGGAATCCATTAAGGCAGGGGTCTCCAAAGATGGCAACTTTAAGACTTGTGGACTTCAACTCCTAGAATTTCCCCACCAGCATGACTGGCTAGGGAATTCTGAGAGTTGAAATCCACAAGTCTTAAAGTTGCCAAGTTTGGAAACCCAAGCACTCAGAAATATATTTCCATGTTTCATCAGAAAAATGATTTTCTAGTTTGTATGAATTCTTTAATTAATTTATAATTCCTTTATTAACATAAAATGTTTGGAAGCAGAGTTTCTCTGATATGTATATAACTGTTTTGCTGGATGTTTTATTACTGTAGTGCAACTTTTTGTGGAAAGATATTAACATTGTCCCAGTTGTCACTGTTTTTCACTGGTTTGCTACTTTTTTAAAAAAAAAAAACTTTCATTACGAACACGTTTTCTAGTTTCACTTGCCATTGAATTCAGTGAAGGATATCATTGAGAATTGTAAATGATTCTTACCTAGCCTAAGACAGGGAAGTGATCAGTGTCTTTCTCTTATAATTGTTGCCTTGAAAACTGAAGCAGAGATTTCTGATATCCAGTAATAATTTCTGTGCAGCTCATTTTCCTTTCTCCAAACTCCTTACTGGATTTAGCACAATTCTTAATAATTATGCAACTTCAATTGAGGCTAGGGCAGATGATAGATTCCTTTGGAGACATTTTCTTTTCCTTTCAGGAATTGAGAAAGCTTTATCCCGGCCTGGACCGGATGTGGTCATTTGTGATGAGGGACACCGGATAAAGAATTGTCATGCAAGCACCTCTCAGGCTTTGAAAAACATCAGATCTCGGCGAAGGGTAGTTCTGACTGGCTATCCTCTGCAGAACAATCTAATTGAATATTGGTGTATGGTAGACTTTGTACGTCCCGACTTTCTTGGTACCCGGCAGGAATTCAGTAATATGTTTGAGCGCCCTATCCTGAATGGACAGTGTATTGACAGCACCCCCCAAGATGTTCGTCTAATGAGGTATCGCAGTCATGTCCTCCACAGCTTGTTGGAAGGCTTTGTACAAAGGTGAGGCCATTCGCCACATTCCCAGTTCTTCAGTCTAGTAGTTAAATAATGAGATGGTGGGAAGCGTTTGGTTCATCAGGTTGATGGTTTCGATTTTAGATCATCATTAGCAGTCCTATTTTAGCACATGTGCCATTAAATCTAGTTTCATAATAATAGGCTGCTTTGGTAGAATTTTTCATTTGAGGATATGAAAATGACTTACAAGAACTTGATAGTGTAAATGCTTGAAATATGTAAATTAAATGTAATTTCATCACAAAGTATAATATGTGGAAGGAAATATTCAGTTGTGAATGTCACCAAATTTGTAACCAAATTTCACTTGGTTACAGACTAACACTTAAGATTGCTCAACAATCTGCTGTGGAAAATTATTCTGCACATACAAAGTGCTGATCACACTTGTTCTTTTACGCTATTAATAATGATACCTAAACTAAGGTGTCTGGTACTTCCTCCTTTCCATTACTAATAGAGGGATGGAGAGCAGACTTTGAGGAATTTCTTTCCTAATGTTCTTTTCTCTCTTTTTTTTCTGTAGACGAGGGCACAATGTGCTGAAAATTCAGCTTCCCTATAAGGAAGAACACGTTATCTTAGTGCGCTTGTCAAAAATCCAGCGGGCTCTTTATACTGAGTTCATGAATAGGTTTCGTGATGCAGGCAATAGCGGCTGGCTGGGACTGAACCCACTTAAAGCTTTCTGTGTTTGTTGTAAGGTGTGTTTTTAATAAAAAAGGAAGCAGTATTTTGTGTAGGGGTTTATGAAAATATAATTGTTAGGATGATATTAGTATTATTTAGACATCACTTTCTTTTCATTTTGCATCTTGAATGTTTATTTTTTTTCTAACAATATGATGATAATACAGAACACAAGAGGGATGCAGTAGCTCAGTGACTAAAACGCTGAACTTGTTGATCAGAAGGTCAGCAGTTCAGCGGTTCGAATTCCTAGCGCTGCGTAACGGAATGGGCTCCCGTTACTTGTCCCAGCTTCTGCCAACCTTGCATTTTGAAAGTATGTAAAAATGCAAGTAGAAAAATAGGAACCACCTTTGATGGGAAGGTAACAGCGTTCCATGCACTTTTGGCATTTAGGCATGCCGGCTACATGACCACGGAGATGTGTTCGGACAGCGCTGGCTCTTCGGCTTTGAAATGGAGATGAGCCCCGCCCCCTAGAGTCAGGAACAACTAGCACATATATGCAAGGGGAACATTTACCTTTACAGAACACAACCATCTTTTAAGGCTCCCTAAACATTCTCTGAATACCGGTTACAAGTGATACAAAGTTTTAGATTGTAATTTGGCTTGGAGTATTTTGATTTAGAGTGCTTTGACTACCTGGACACAGCAATATTAATGACATTAAAAATCTATCTGTATTTTTAATCATAATTTTGCAAATTAAACTTTTCCAACTTGTAGACTTTCCTTACTTCCCCAACCTTATATGTTTATTTAAAAGATTGGCCACAAAACCTCTTTGTTGCTTTTGCTGCAAGAGACTAATTTGGCCTCTGGAATTTCGTAAAATTACTGCTGCTCACCCTCACCCCCTTCAGTGAGACAACCATAACTGTAGGTAAAGAAAATAATCATCAGTCTCATGAATGAAAAAACTTAGAATTAATAAAAAAAATAATCTAAGTATTTGTTAATAACAGTCAAGTAATTTTCCATCCTTTCAGATATGGAATCACCCTGATGTTCTATATGAAGCATTGCAAAAAGAAAATTTGGCAAACGAGCAAGATCTGGATGTAGATGACCTTGGCACAGCTGGTACCAATTCACGCTGCCAGTCACAGGGCATAAAAATGAAAACAGAGAGCAATGCTCTGCCATCTACAATTGGGGAGGCTACCAATAGCAAGTATATTCAGGGCATTGGCTTCAGTCCATTTCAGGAAAGAGCCAATCAGGTTGTAACGTATGAATGGGTGAGTACCAAAATCAAAACTCTTAGTGTTTTTTTTTTAACTTCTTCCTCCTTTTCTCTTGAACATGGTGGATGTTTGAAGCAGTATCTTACGTCTCCCTGTACACAAATGTATGACATTCATGCTATGTATGGATTCATTTCCCATAAAGAATATTTTAAAGGTTATTGTTATTTATGAAATAGTTCTGTGTAGTATTTTTCTTACCTTTGGCTCCTCTTTTCATTTTTGTGAAAAACCTTGCCTTCCTATCTTACTCATTGCAGCTTCAAATGGGATCGCACCATTTATTGTTATTATTATTCTATAGCAATTCTCTGATCATTCTTGTATTATCTGGAGATTTTTTTATCTGTGCTTTTGTAGAAGGTAACTGTTAATTGATTTGCTTGTAGGATTATCTAACTAGAATGAGAATATGGGAAGAATATAGAGAAGATATTCCAGCAGCTTAGGTATAGTGAAGGAAGCTAAGAACATTGGGTGGAAACTAACCAAGGAGAGAAGCAACGTAGAACTGAGGAGAAATTTCATGACAATTAATCAGTGGAACAGCTTGCCTCCAGAGGTTGTGAATGCCCCAGCACTGGAAGTCTTTAAGAAGAAGAAGATGGTGGATAGCCATTTGTCTGGAACAGTATAGGGTTTCCTGCCTAGGCAGGAGGTTGGACTAGAAGACCTCCAAGGTCCCTTCCAACTCTGCTGTTGTATTGTATTGTATTGTATTGTATTGTATTGTACATTGAAGTTCTATAATGCTGAAAACTTTACAAAGCCCTTTGCATTGTCAATATTTTTGCATATGACCTAAAAGGTTATCTGTTCTCCTTACAAGTCCTAAAACTGGATAAAGAGAACCCAATTAACTAACAGAGTCAAAACCATTATACTTGTTTAAAGAATAACTTTTCTATGCTGCAATGCAAGTCCTTGTTTTTTGCAAAAGGTTAACGCTTTTCATTCAAGTCCAAAAGTATGTCTGTATTTATGCAGAAATACTAACAATTCAAAAAAGATTCACAAACCTTTAATAATTGTAGTTTAGAAGTAGTATAACAGAATAAGAGTTGGAAGGGGCCTTCAAGGTCTTCTAGTCCAATCCCCTGTCCAATCCCTGCTGAAGTAGGAGATCTTATATCATTTGATTGCCTACTCTCTTCTTAAAAACTTCCAGTGATGGAACACCCACAACTTCTGGAGGCAAGCCGTTCCACTGATTCTAACTGTCAGGAAATTTCTCCCTATTTCTAAGTTGGTTCTCTCCTTGATTAGTTTTCATCAGTATATGAGAAGGTTTAGGGTTTTTAAAATCAAATCCTCGTGTAATTATGGTATTTAGGTGGATTAATAAAGAAATTGTCAAGGAACATGTTTTATGAGAAAACATGTTTTGTTATTTTTTGGAAGGACTTAGCATTATATTGCTTATGAATGGATTTGTTTCTGATTATGTTTGTAAGGAGACAGAAGATATTAGGGAAATCCAGAGTTATAAATTGAATTGTGGTATAGCAAGTGTCACTGAGAGATGTTCTGTTTTACCTACAGGCTAAAGATATCCTTTGTGATTATCAGACAGGAGTCTTACAAAATTCACCTAAGATGGTGCTGTTGTTTCATTTAGTAGAAGAAAGTGTGAAACTTGGAGATAAACTACTGGTGTTCAGGTAAAAAGGCTATGGGAAAACATTTAAACAATATTGTAAAGCAGTGTGAATAAATAAATATTATTAATTTCAACTGAACTATTCATTAAAACATTACCTCATAGAAAGATAATTTTCATTATATTTCTGCTGATTAACTAATAATAAAGCCCTTGTTGAGTTCCTACATTTTTAAGATTACCCTTAAAAGATGCTTAAAAATGACAGTGGCTTCAGCCTAACTAGAGAAGGCCTAGCAAGAGCACTCTATTAGTATTCCTACCTTTAAAAGATTTGCTATGGTTGCATTTGATTTTGAGGCATTTTTCAACATGGTTTCAACTCTTACTTCACTTTTCGTAAAATGATGATATTCTGTAAGGTAGCAAAGCCAGTCAACTAGAATTTTGAATTAAACATATGTTTTATGTTTCTGTTGGCTAGCATACTGTTGATTTTATTGTAGACCACTTTTTACGATATAAGCAAAAATATGTAGTATAGAACAATCTGAGCCTACTTTTTTGCGGGAGAAGTTTAGAACCATTAACAATTTAGAAAAAGAACTAGAAAAAAATGGAAAGAATCTGCTAGAGTTTTATATCTCTCAGTATATCTCCATGGTTGGGTTACTTCAGTTGATAATATGGAAATTATTCTGCATGCCATCTATATATTAACAATTAACTTGACCCTCTTCTTTCAATTTGAAATAGTTGCCTTATTCCTATTCTTCCATTGGGCCATGCATATGACAGTGAGGATGGGTTAACTTACATGGAATCATCATGTGTAAAATTGGCTGACAGTGTGGACAGAGTTTAGACTTTTACCACTTAAGATGTACTGTTAAGCATTTATGTGTTTTTGTCAGTCTGAAAGAAACTCTTGTCTTTTTATAGCCAAAGCCTTTCCACATTGTGTGTCATTGAAGATTTCTTGGCAAAAAGACCAGTGCCTTCTCCCCCAGGCTTGGATGCACAAGGAACCCATAATTGGATCCGAAATGTGAATTATTATAGTAAGTACAGCTCTTCAATCTCTAGAGATTGGGAAGATCTTAAAAAATATCAAAAAATCTGGTAGCACCTTTTCAAACTAACAAATATAATGAAAAGGCTTGTGTGAAAGACAGCTCATTTCACCAGATGCATGGAATAACATACTCTGTGCACCTGACTAAGCTTCTGAAAACCCATCCCTTTTAATATTTTTATTTTTAGAAACTGCTGCCAGAGGCCTTCTGATTTTTGCCTCCAGCATTGAAAAATACTACTTTTCTTGATTTTTTTTTTCATGGTAGAAGCATGTGGTCTTCTTATTTATATGATTGGTTGAAAGATTTTTCAATAATGTTTTGGTTACAAGTAGCTTTAAATGTATTTTTCCCTATTCGTGTATCGCATCAGTTCTCTCAAACAATCATACTTTTTTGTAACCCACATAGTTTTATTCTAATAGAAGTTATCCAGAAATGCTTGTAATAATCTAATTCTTCTCACATAGGACTGGATGGAAGTACCTCTGCCTCAGAGAGAGAACGATTGATTAACCAATTCAATGATCCTAGCAACACTTCTGTTTGTCTCTTCCTTCTTTCAACAAGGTAAGTTCCAGGACTTATTAAGGATAGAGACATGTGATTGACTATGAAGAATAGTAGATAGTGTTCATAAAGAAAGAGAATGGAATCTACTTTATTTAAGTAATGTTTAGAATTCCATATGGATTTAGTTGGTCCCCCCCCCCCATATCTGTTATCTTCCAATCCTAACATCATATTAATTTAGATAAAGCTTTGAACAAAAGTAGTAAATCCCAGTTAATATTTGATTTACAGTATACTAGGCAACATTTCAGGCCCAGGCAAATAACTATTCATTTTTCCCCCTCCAGAGCTGGGTGTTTAGGTGTGAACCTTATTGGTGCAAACAGAGTGATAGTATTTGATGCTTCTTGGAATCCGTGCCATGATGCACAGGCAGTATGTCGGGTATATCGCTATGGACAGAAGAAGCCTTGCCACATCTACCGGCTAGTTTCTGATTACACTTTGGAAAAGAAAATTTATGACCGTCAGATCTCCAAGCAAGGGATGTCAGGTAGATCATGCCTTGCCTTAGGCAGATTATGCCATTCAGTAGGCAGATTTCGTTTGGTCTCTGAATTTAGCTCTCTTTGCTTTTAGGTTTGGCATAAGATTTCCAGCTCTCCCCATCTTCACCCCACCCACCCCTTTTAAAGGTGCAATAATTTGCTAATATCACAGGTTAAGGGAATATTATTGGAGATGCAGATGAAGCAGGAACTGTAGTTCTTCCTCTTTGGTGATCAATGTATATTTTCTTTAGATCGTGTTGTGGATGATTTGAATCCAGTGTTGAACTTTACCAGGAGGGAGGTGGAAAACTTGCTGCACTTTGTGGAAGAGGAATCTGAGCCTCCCCAGCTTCCATTTAGCCCCAGTAAGATCAAGGAATCTGTTTTACAGCTGGCCTGTCTCAAGTACCCTCACCTCATCACCAAGGTTAGGAAAGAAAGTAAAATCCCCATATCCATGCTATTTTAATAAGTTGGCTGTAAAAATTACATCTAATAAAGTATATTAAGAATGTATAGTTCCTGCAAGAAATTAAATTCAAGAGAAGTTTCCTCCTCAAATTACTCAAATGTCTGTCCCTTATTGTTTTATTATAAAATGCTTATGATGATGAGATCCAAGGTCTTCAAGGAATGGGATATAATGAGGTGCTTGTTTATGTCAAGGAAAGCCCAGGGTTAATATATTGCTTAGCAGTGTTACTTCATTGGTAAATATCATTTCCCCTTTGCAACAAATCCCTTAATTTTATCTCACATTATATGACCACATACATTCCAAAGAGTTGAAGGAGTCTCCAGATCAGATCTGAAGTGCATGGAGAGAAGTGGTGATGGTGTAGATTGGGGGTGGTAGGGGACAGGATGGGTTGCTGCTGGCGTTACTGCCGGTTCGCTTCACGTGCACCAAAGATCAATGGGGCAATCTATTCCTGTTGTTTTTGTATATTACTGTTAGTTAAAATAATATTTATGAAATTATTTTCTTATAATTGGGTGGGGGGCAGGGTGTCAAACAACCTGAAACTTTTATGAACGGGTTGATGAGCTGAAGCGTTTGGGGATCCCTACTGTAGATGAAGACCTGGCTTTTCCCCAAAGACACTGAGGCTAGGAATGGAGGTCTGGCATTTCTGGATGTCCCTGCAGGCTGGAACTTGGCAATTTCCTGCTGGCTTCTCTGTTGGTATTGGTTGTGGGAAGTCAGCAGCAAGTTGCTTTGACTAACAACCATAGGATTTGGTTGACATCTGCAACTAGAATTACAGGGATTGCTATCACTGAGCAAGGCAGATGTGCCTTATAATTGCATTACTTAGCAGTGGAAATTTCGATCCCATTTGCTACCGTAAATCAAGAATTATCTGTATGTTTAATAAATAAAAAATACACTGATGCAGGAGAAGGTTCCTTCCCATTCCTACATTAGATTAAACATTTGTGGCATAACTCTAAATGCGTACTTCTAAGAGTTTTGAAAGATAAGAGCAACTGTTCTTGATATTATCAAGGGGGATTAAATGCTAATATATAAGATAATATCAAAATCGTCCTAATTCTTTCATTAGAACATTTGGAGGATTATTTTGATTGTTCAGGGGAGGGAGGGATTGTTGTTTGACTTCTTACTGTTTTGTTACACTTTCAATAAACCAGTGTGCTTCAGATGCAACCTCCTTATGCTTTAATTACCACAGGAGCCTTTCCAGCACGAGTCCCTGCTAATCGATCGTAAAGAGCACAAGCTCACCAAGGCAGAGAAAAAAGCTGCAAAAAAGAGCTATGAGGAAGAAAAGCGTGCATCTGTCCCTTATACCCGTCCTTCCTATGCTCAGTATTACCCAGCCACTGACCAGAATCTGGCAAATATTCCTGCCTTCAATCAAAGGAACTGGTGGGTATCTTGTTCCTTTCTATGAAGCTAAAACAGGAGTAGCAAAATGTTTTTCCTACTTCTCCCCCCTTGACAGTGTTTTCCTGGTCTCCAGAACATAGGTAAAACAAAAAAGGACATTGTCATCTTAGTAGCTTTGAACAGTTGAAGCTGATATAGACAATGAGTCAATACTTAGAGTGCATTGAACAGAATCTTATTATGATGGGGAAACCAATATTGAAAGTACCAATAGCACATAGATGCTCATAGCACACAGGCTTAGTAATACACACTTCCTATCTGGGATATTAGGCATGTGTTTTAAATTCATTATTGTTGATTTCTTGACACAATGTGGGAAAACGTGAAAGTATTTCTGTTTAATATATCACTTATTAAAGATCTTTCTTAGGTGATTGCATGTAGAGAAATTAATGTGTGATTGGCAGCTCATGGCCGTCCCTTTGTAGTGTATTTATCCCCTTCTTGTGGAAGATCCAGGAAGAGTTATGAAGGCAGAAACAGGGCGACTGAGTAGAAGGTCCTGCTTGTGAAAAGAGGCTGTTGGGTTCTTTTGAATTCTGTAATCCCGTTGATTTATTCCCTGCTTTGTAGGCGGCCAAGCCTGAAAGGTGAGGACCGGCCAGTGGCAAGCGTACGTCCTGTTCAGTCCACCCCTATTCCAATGATGCCTCGTCATGTCCCCTTAGGCAGTATGGGAGCAGCTTCAGTTTCCAATCCTGCTATTAACTTCCCCATCAATTACCTGCAACGAGCTGGTGTTCTCGTGCAGAAGATTGTCACCACAACAGGTCAGTGACTTTGGCAATTACACTGTACTCTACTTTTCTTAGGAAATGAGATTTACCAAAAATGAATAAGGGGGGGGGGGATCAAGAAGATATTGAGGTTAATTCTCTGTAACAGAATCTTAAATTGCCCCTTCATTGCTATGTTTTAGATAGGACAGCCACACATTTCTAAAGCTCAGGACCCAGTCTTAACATAGGTCTAAAATGAGACTTAATTGACATTACTTTAATTCATTCTACATGTTTATCTTCCCTATATTTTCTGTAGGGGAATTAGAGAATATTCTTCCATTATGAAAGAGAAAACATTTGCAAAACTATTTGGTCATACAGACATAACATGCCTAATGAAAATTCTGCATTTTACCCAGCTACCAAATGTGTTGGAGGCTTAGTCATTTTTGTACATGTGTTTCTCTTTTCATTTTACAAAAACACAAAGTACTTGAAAAGATAAAGGAGATTATTTGAAATGTCACTGCTGCAGCCTCCTTTGTTAACTCGTCATTTTCTTGAACTAACAGTTAAATATAGAGCATTATCTATTAATATCATTTTTAAACTAGCTTTTTCTCTCCTACTTCCCTGTACTGGTTCTGTGTTTTATATAATACCCAGCTAAAGGTAATTAAATACTTGGAAGATGTTATTTTATTTAATGTTTTTAATTGAATCCACTTTGAAGCCTCATGCAGTGATTCATATACCTATTATTTTATTTTTATTATAATATTTATATTATATTATTTTATACATTATAGATATAGTGATTCCAGGTACGAATACTTCCACAGATGTGCAGGCAAGAATCAGCGCTGGTGAAAGCATACATATTATCCGTGGGACTAAAGGTAATTGATAGTTTTCCATTACAGATTTTAGCTTGTAAAGTGGGATGAGGGTGGACTTTATTTTTTTCTTTTTTTTTATTCTCTATTTCTTCTCTATTCTATCATATCTTGTTCAGAAAGTAAAATGCCATTGAGAAAAAAAATCTCCATACAATAAAGAAGTTCCACGTGGTTTCCTTCCACAAATTAACATATTTCAATTGATTTATTTCCTTAGTTCAGATGGACAACATTCATTATTAGTTTTTGATCATGCATTTGTTCGTTATTGACTAGTTTTAATATAGACATTGTGATAGTAGTTTGAGATTACAGTAGAGATTGTAATGTTAGCCATCTCATGCTTTTATAAAGATATTTTGAAGATAGAATTAAGTTTCTCAGGATAGTTGAAGATTTTGTCCTTTCCAAGTAAGGATTTCTGCACATTGTTGTTGTGTGATTTGCAAGTAACAAATTCCATTTCATTTTTTGGCAGAAATCTTTATTTTAGTAGTCTGCTTTCATCCTCTGAGTACTATCTTAGCCAAATATTGGATGCTGCTTATTGTGCCAGCTGCTTTTTAAAATCCCCTTTTGTTTAAATATCATTGGTCTTTCAAAAATATAGTATTTGAAAAAATAGTCACAAGAGACAGAAGGACAGTTGGTTGTAACTTGTTCATAAGGCCTAGTTATTTTGCGGCTATAAAGAACCTTTCTTTCACCTCTTACAGGCAGCCCTCACTTAACGACCACAGCAGTCTGTCACTCTGTCACTAAGTGATGCAATTGCTAAGTGAAATATTACATGACCACAATAGACTTAGGTCACTTTTCACTCAGTTATTAACCAAGTTATCACAGGTTAAGCAAGACATCACATGACCGTGGCTTGTGATTTTACTGTCAGGTTCTCCTTTAACTCTGTTTATTGGAAACTGGTGGTGAAGTGTGCAAAGGGCAGTCACATGCTGCGATCATCATCAATGCAAGGTCTACTTGTAAAGTCATGTTTTCCACACCACCATAACTTTGGTTGCTAAACAAATGAGGTCTACCTGTATTTTGTACACCAGAGCTATTAGTGAATGAATTTGTATCGAATACAAATTTGTATTTTATAACTCCATACAAAATGCAGTTGGAAAACCAATAACCTGGGGGTATTAGACAACCCATGACCAGCTGGGTTATCATTTCAGAGATATTTCCTTACCAAATTCCTCTATGGCTTCAACAATGGCAGCCCTTCTATTGTGCTGCCTTCACTGGAAAAGATTCAGAGAGACATTCAGAGATGTATCTGCCTTGAAAATAGCCCATGTTGAACTGTGGAACCCAGCCAAACATCATGAGTCAACCACCTGGAATTTATGCCATTTGCTTATAGGTCCCTGTATAATTGCTACAACCTTTCTTGGTTGCTGCTAGATTCTGCATCCCAATTAATTAAGTTCTTCTTACATATTCTTTGAATAAGTAAATGTAACCGGGAACTAGCATGTTACAATGCAGAGCACAAGTCACAACCATAATTAATACTTCCAATAATGTCCCTAGTCTGTATAGACCAAGGGTGGGGTTCGTTTACCTTCCCTAAGGGTTTGCAAATGTGAGCGCGTGCATGTGTACAGCCTTCCACGCATGCGCTTTTGGCTGAAAAAAAGAGGCCTAAATGGGATGCCATAAAGCCGGGGCGAGTGAGTGGGACCACTGATGTTTTCTGCTACCGGTTTGGGTGATCCGGTCCGAACCACCAACAATCCAGAGGCATTCCTAGAAAATAACATGATGAGTTGCTGAAGGCATGTCCATCTAGCCAGTAGACAGAACAATGTCAATGTCAAGAAAATGTTCCAGAGAATCCTAGAAGTCTGTTGTTGTGAACTATAGTAGCTGTCTTATTATACCTGTAAAATGTTCTATTGATACCCTCCCAATTAATTATTATGATCCATCTCTCCCCCAGGAACGTACATCCGGACTAGTGATGGGCGGATCTTTGCTATCCGAACTACTGGCAAGCCAAAGGGCAGTGAAGATCATCGCATGGTTGCTTCAGGTAAGCACCGTTTCTGAGTGTCTCTTCTAATATTTTATTTTGAAAGCTTTCAAAGGGATTATAGATATTTAAAACTATTTTTCTAACAACAGTAATAAAATGTAGATATTAGAAGAGCGGATATTAAAATTATAGAGTGCATTCAGAAAGAGAACTGAAAATTACATTAGAATCAAGCTGAAACAAATAAAAATTAATAAACATTTGTAAACATGTCTTTACAAGGAGGGTATTTTGTTATGGCTTTTATACTTTGCTAAGCATGATAAATTTAATAAATTTTGGAACTCTTTTTAGCAGCCAGTTAAACTATCTATGACAGAGTTATTCCATTCATACAAAGGGAATAAGAAAACTGGATTTAATGGTTTTAATTTTAGCTTCATTCTACTAAAACCGAAGAGAGAAAATATTTTTGGATCAGCTTTTCATTGTAATCAAAATATAAATTTTCTGTAAAGTGCTGTATTGAAATATGATATCTATATGGTAAAATAATGGCCATATATCTCCTGGAACAAAATCTCTAGAAGTTAAATAAACCAGACTTAAGTATATTTCTTTTACACGTTATTTAAGATTCTCAATCTTTAATTGATAAACTTTTTATGTCATTAATTACCACAGACATTGAATATATTTTGAACTCACATAATACATTTCTGCCATGCTTTATAACTTTTTAAAATCTTTTAATATAGTATTTCTCTGCAGACTTTACCCAGATCTTAACTTCACTTAAAGCAAGGGTGTCAAACTCACATCACAGCATCACATGACGTATCGGGACTTTTTTCCCCTTCACTAAACTGGGCGTGGTCAGTGTGTGATGCATCCGGTCTCTGGGCCGGGAGTTTGACAGCCTTGACTTAAAGAATTAGCTTTTTCTTTGCAAACACACGACAGCCTGGAACTGATGTCAAAAAGAAAATTGATCTGTACATTCCTATGTCAAAAGTCGTGCAACAAAAGCAGACAGGAGAATTTGCAAAATCCACGCCAAAATCAGCCCCTTAAATTGAGTAGAGAAATGAAAAGACAAATACTGAAAAAGATACAATATTGGAGCAATATTCTTCCATTTTTGTCACTAGAATACAGGCAATTGCAAGTAATGCAAGCGTTTAGAGATGTGGTTTCTAAGATCTAGTGCTTGCATGGACAATGCTAGAAGCAGAGCGCTTGGAACAAGATTGATCTGTTACAGTAAGAAGGTACAGGTATACATCATCCATCTTGCCAAAATAATGCAAATTTCCAGCCTGTTAAATTTGTGTTGAGAGAAAAAGCTTTACAACTGAATTTTGAATCCTTTCTCTCTCTCTTCCTATTTCTGGAAATTGCTGAGTTTCTTCTTTAAGGACTTTTCTGGTTCTTGCAATAAATCCGGCTTATTAAGAGCTATGTCCTAGAATCTCTGCTTGTAAGCTTTTAGTTTTAGTCTCACTTGAGAAAATGCCTTACTTCATTCATGTTATACAGCTCAAATGGATATCGCAATACCTTAGTATTGAAAGATGGATTGGTCCAGAAGAAACTTCAGGGATACAGGCACTAAATCCTATCTTCTAGGGCACAACCACCATTCAGCATGCTCTAAACTTTTCTTAAACCCTACTGCCTATAATAATTTAGGTTCCCCATCCGCTACTGAGATGAGCCACTGAAAAACAAAAGTAGCCTACAGCCTCATTAATGAGGCTGTTTTTTCTTTCTTTCTACAACCTCCTCTGATACTTTAGTGCCACTTCTGGTTACTTTCTCTGCCCTTACATCTTGTTATACTCTGCTTTACGTAGGATCCCAGGGTCCATCTGTTGAATCCACAAGCAATGGCAGACACAATGCCTCATCACCCAAACCTCCCAACCCAGAGGAGCTCACTCGGCCTATTTCGCCAGACAGCCCTGAAATCATCAGCGAACTGCAGCAATATGCAGAGGCGGCAGCTGCCCGTGAGTCCAAACACAATTCTCCTACCACCAATACGACACCTGGATACCCCACTCGGAAAGACAATGCAGCCCACGCGACAGCTCGCGGCGGAACTGAGCAGCGAGTAGGGACCCATGGTTTGGCTTCTTCCTCAGCCTTGCCAGCCACTAGTCAACATGTTGACGGCCACTCAGTGCTGGATTTACGAGGGAATAAGCGTAAGTCAAGTTCACCATCTGGTCCAGATGAGCAAGCCCATCGCCAGCAGAAGAAACGCTCCCTGCCAACTACAGGTCAACCATATGAAAGTGGGTACCCTGTCTCTGGTGGGTTCACCATGCCCTCTGTCCCTTTAAACCACAACTTAACCCATCCATTTGCTCCCCAAGCAGGCAACTCATTGTACATGGGCACAGGCTCCTCCTATTACCAGCTGCCTAGCTTGCTGTCAGATCCTCATTTGATGTTCCCTGTGACTACTGACCCTCTGCTGACAGCGGGCACTGCTAGTTCTTCTGCTGCTACCTCAGCCACCAGTGTCCCCTCTTTCATGTTAAACCCCTCCATGACGGGGGTGCTCTCCAACTATTCGCTGCCCTTCTCACAGTCACTCCTCTCTGAGCCCAGGATGTTTGCTCCTTTTCCAACCCCTGTCTTATCCAGCAGCCTTCCCAGGAGCATGGCATCTGCCTACCCTGGCTTCATGACACCTCACACGGGATATCCAGCGGGGGGCCTTCTTCGGTCTCAGGTGCCTCCATTTGACACCCGTGAGGTCTCTGAGGTGGGCTGCAGCTCCAACGAGGATGAGGACAAAGATGATGATGTAATAGAAATCACAGGGAAGTAATGGGCCTAGTCACTTCTGATAGATTGCATCTTTGGTCGGGAGGCAAAAATTCCTTGCTGGACCTTTCTGGGGTCAGGATTTTATATCTAGAACACAGCAGAAGTGGAGGAGGAGGCTGGAAAGGAATGGCATGTTTAATTGTCAAAGATCTGCTTTGTATGGGAACTGAATTGAATGGACACCCCTCCCCCAGGAGTGGGGAGAAACAAGAGTTGGGCAAGGGAAGTATCACTGCAAACCACAGGAGTGCCTCCTTGACTTTTCCCTCCCATGCTGTCTGTGTTGTCCAAAAGGAAGACTTGCCATTAATATTTCAGTGCCCTTTGTTAGACTGGAGACATCGGGCTGATTTTTATTTTTATTTTTATTTTTGGTGTCTATGGAATAACACTCATACACAAACGGCCTTATCTGAGAAAGTTCATTGTCCCATGATCAAAAGCAGGAGATGTTGTGCCCTAAGAAACCTGAGAATGAATTGCATTCTTAACGGAGGGAGGGAGATGGGAAAGGAAGGAGCAGGCAACTTGTCCTATGTAGGTGGGAGGGAAGGGGTGGGCAGGGTCTGTGTGGAAATTGAATTTTTCATCTTTCTGGACTTTCAAGGCAAATTAGCCCAGTGCCCTTCGCCCAGGCCCTCGTGGAGTGGTGGCAGGAGGTGCAAGCGATGATGAGCCTGCAGGTCTGGCAAAAGAAACAAGCTGTCAGATTTCTGTTGACCAGAATGAAGTGGACCTCCCGCTAAAGGAGTTCGCTTGAGCCCCTTATACTTGCTTTGCCAGAGTTTTCATTGACACTGACTGGATGATCTCCCTCCCTCCTCCATAAAACTGTTGTTTTAATTTATTTCATGAAAGTGAAGTATTTATTGGGGAACTATTTCCCACTTCTTCCTTGCTAAAAGCAGTTGGGTTGTTTATAGACTGGCCTGTTTGAGAAAGGAATAAAGCGATAAGTAGATTGCTTGACAAATGCAGGGGTGTTTTATAGGGCCAAGGCAGAATTACCCCCACCCTTGTGCTTCATTGGGGGGACGGGGGGGGGGCAGGGGCATTATCTGGCTAGAGCTTTGTTTATTCTCTAGCTGTTTCCCTCACGGTGGGCAACAGGGAGGTCGGTGTTTAAAGTGGCTCCCTCCTCAGTCAGAGACATGGATTTTTTAAACTAGGTTCCTGCCATTCCAGTGGTTTAATAGTAAAAAAGCTAAAGCTTTGCAGAGGAAAGTCCCCTCTATATTGTTGCTAGTATCTGGCCCAAGTTTTTATAGTACGTTGCCACAGAAGTGTGGAAGGAGAAGCCATTTATTTTCATAGAAGGCTTAACAATAGAAGGAAGTTGCAGAGATTTGGCATAGAAATCCTCTCTATTGTGCAGGAAAGGGAGACAGCGGTACCTTGGGGGAGGGCGGGGGGGAATGATGGAATGATTCCCCCTATTTGTCTTTAAAAAATGACACCGGCTAAATTGGTGTTTTATAAGACGTTCTCATCCCAAAGACAAGGGAAGAGGGACTTGTGCCCCCATGACAAAGAGTCAGTGAGAGCATTGCTAAGAAAACCTTTCCAGGAAGTTGGTTCACATCCTGTTCTCACCTTATCTTTGTTATGTGGTTGATGCAAAGAAGACAGTGGATCCACTGAAGTGGCTACAATTGTCAGGCTTTATCTCCCCACCCCCCCATCATGGAGAACTTTCTCTCTCTTTTGTGCATCATACCTCTCCGTGGAAAGTTTGAACTCCACATGATTTGAATGGAGGCAATGTGAGAATTGAGCCTTTGCTCACCCTGTAAAAGACCTCCCAGGCCCCTTAGTTAAAGAGGTCGTGGCTACTTGTTTTTCATATTGTGAATCAGAAGTGATTCTGAGAGAAAGCGCTGCGTGAGTACGGCTGTGTATGTGTATACTTTTATGTACCATTAAAAAGCATGTAAAGTTGGGGCTTTCTGACTATCTTTCTCTGCTAACTGGGCACTGTCCGTCAGGCCCGACTTCACCATTTGTAGAAGCCTTAGATTTAAAGTTAGCTATGCAAATTACTTTAATTATTTTAAAATAAAAACATTAAAATAGTGCTTTCTTCTTTAACATATCCTAGGAGTTGAAAACCGAGGGGTTCTGAGCAAACTTCTGGACAACTTGTCTTTGGATGCACCATGGGATTAAAAAAACAAACAAACACAAAACACAACCCCCCCCACAAAAATAACAAAGCCAATTAACTGATGGGGTCCATTCGAGTTTCTCCAAAGACTTGGCCTTGGTACGTCTGTGAGTCATGCCCTTTTGTGATTTGTATGTGTCCACCTCATGCAAAATAATGACGGCACTGATTGTACTGTAAGCTGCAATCCTCTAGGTTGACTCGGGAACTGGATCTAGGCAAGGGGGCTTAGGCCTCAGCAGCTAAGCAATTTTTGGTGGAGGATTTGTTTCTTCTTCTTCTACTACTTCTTCAGGTTTCAGGCAGACCCAATATTCAGTATAGTGAGTTTTGGGCAGCAGAGCTGATAACAACTCGAGTAATCCTACTAAGCTCCTGTCTTGACTTCCATGGAGTAAAGGGGCAGTCAAGACAAGCTAATACGTTTTATATACTATTAACTTCAGACTGCTGCTTCCCGATTCTCTTGTCTCTTTTGAACATCATACCTGAGCACAGAAGAGTCGCCAGACTTGACAGGCTTTGAGGACATCCGTACTGTAAAATATGGGATGTTTGATTAGGAGAATAGGTGCAGCTGTGATTAAGTAGACCCAGCTCTATAGTCATCTTTTAAATAGGATTGGAAGATAAAAGTATTAGCTGTAGGAAATGGTGTACACCTGTAATTTACTAGTCAGACCACTGGATGGCAATGTTGCATCACTTGGATTATTACTAGATTTTAACAATATAATATTTTTAAAAATTGGCTTTTGTACTTGGGTGAGAAAAGTATAAAAATGTAAGTCTGACTGTGCACATCTTTCTGTTCTCTTTCTCTCTCCCTCCCTCCCTCTTTTTGTTTGTTTCTTGTCATTTCTCTTTCCCCTAAAATGTTTATGTTAGTGGATTAGTGGATTGCTTGAACATAATTCTTCCACTGACAGGGTCCATTCATTCATTCATTCATTCATTCATTCATTCATTCATTCATTCTCTCTCTCTCTCTCTCTCTCTCTCTCTCTCTCTCCCTCCCTCCCTCCCTCCCTCCCTCCCTCTCTCTCTCTCTCTCTCTCTCTCACACACACACACACACACACACATTCAATTAGACCAGCCACTTTCTGTGAGCTTTGGAAAGAAACACATTTAGGGCAGATTCCTCTACTTCAGCAAGTGCCTGACCAGTGTCTCCTTCCTAATAATAGGGGGTTTAAATGTAATTGGTCTCCTAGAGATTAAAATGCATTCCCAGCACTTGCCAAGAGAGAACAGTGTTGCCACTGGCAATGAAGACCGCATTCTTCTGCTTTGCACCCTTCTTGCTTCTAGAAACACCCTCTTTCTCACATATGAATTCTCCCACACATTCAACATCCTTAGGAAGGTGTGGCTTCTAGAAACAAAGGGTGGCTGTTGTGCCTTGTTTGTGAAGAACAGAGAATGCTTGACTTGGGAACTGAGTCAGAACAGCACAGTGACTTACGTAGTACAATGTCGGAATGGTCCCTTCCTTGATGCACTGTAATTTCCAAGAATGTAGTGGCTGCTCAGAAGCAGCGCATGTGTTTGTGTTGTGAGATCTCTGAATTCAACTATTCCTTCTATCTCAAGGATAGTTTTTCCCCCTTGCTGGCTTTTTGTTAGATCTCCTTGCCAGAGTCTGTGCAATTTGCACTGCTAAATTTCAGGCCACAAAAGAAACGAGGAGGAATACATGTATTCTGAATTTACAGGTGGAGCTGAGATACCGTTAGATGTGCTTGGCTAAGGTCTTGGGATACTGAGGAAGGTTCTTGCATTCCCCGGGTGTTTTGGATCTGCATGTAATCTTTGGATCTTCCTTGATAAACCATGCATTGCAATATTTCTCTGCGCTTTAGAGGAACAGTACTGTACTAGATTGGTATGGTATACAACAACACTTGATCCCCTTAATAAATGCTTAGGGTAAAGAGGTGACCTTAAACTGTGATATTTTACAGACCTTGCTACTACGTTCAGTTTCACTCCAATTCTGGCAGTATACAATTTAAAACTGACAAAAGATCATCTTAGACATAGATTTCCTATGATGAATTATTTTTTGGTGAGAATAACACTGGAGGACTTCTCCCCAACCATGTTAAGAATTGTCCACATGTCTGCATGCTAATTATTACTCTATCTCCATATGACCAAGATATGGAAATGGGGAGAAATGCTGTCTGGAGAGGGCAAGTTTGATATTAAAGTGCTCCTACAGTATTGCATTCTGTGGGACACGGTTTTATGGACATATAGGGGGCAGTTTAATGAGAAAAAAAATCTGATTACAATCTCTGTCAAGAAATCCCAGGAATATGCAATCTTCTGCTTTTAAAATAAAGATCCTATTGATTGTTCTATCTGAATTATGTAACTGATGGCAACAGTGCAAATATTTCTTGCAAGATCTCAAGTCAAATGAAAATTTACTATAATTACATATATTTGCACTGAAATCCTGATTTAGGCATTGTAAATATAATTATTAAACTGGAGAATGGTTGATCTTAGCTCCATTAAACCAAGGGAAATATACACCAGTAGATTAAAAAAAAATCGTGTCTTATTTAATACCAAAACCATATTATATCAAGTCTGGGGATTTATAAGGACAGTTTTGGGAATGCTTGCTCCTTGTCACTCAATCAGGAAAACAGTAGGGAAGATATTTGCAAGTTGAGGGAGGATCAACAGAAATAGAAATTGAGAGCCGGCAGAGAAGGAGGGCAAGTCTTTTTTGTGTGTGTGCTCTTTATTGAAACAAGACCACTAACAGCTGCCCACAGCTGCATTGCTTTTCGGGTCCTATATTATTAGTTTCCCTCTTTATGTTCTCTGTCCCTCCATTAAATCTATTTGTACAGGGGAGCTAAATGAATTGAATGGTTTTCTTGGTTTGTTTTTTTGTTCTGCCTTTAGTTTGTGGCCTGTGCTTTGTGGTTGAAATAAAAAGACATTTCTGTAGCAGGGTCAGTTGGTTGGCTGGTTGCACGCATGGGATATGTGCTTCCCTCATCTCTCTGTCCAATGGGATGTGCTCACCCAATCTCCCAGAACAGAGACATTGAACAATTTTGTTGTTTATATGATGTATTTATTTTTACTTGTGTTTCATGTCATTTTTTTAAAAAAAATAAATAAATTGTAAGTTGATATAATGCCTATCAACTGTCTCTCCTTTTTAAAAAAATAAACTTCAAATGTTATGAAGAATTTGGTAATTTTTGGTCTGGAATTAGTTTGAATTTTCCCTCCTGATGGTTTCTTTCACCGAAAGGAAAAATAGCCTGACAACATGAATTTGTATGTTTTACAAACAACGTCTTGCATTAGTTTCAATGATATTCAGGCACAATTAACTAGCTAATCAACTAATTAATGAGCTTTATTAAAACTAATTAAAGCCTCAATTTCTAGACAATGCAACATTTAAGACACAAATGTGTATTATAATCAGACCTTATAACCAACCAACCCTACACTATTAAGAGACTGAAGTTCCATTATTCTTTTTATATATCAATTTCCATCAATTATGAAGATTTGGTTCAGAGCCTAATTTTGAGTTGCACTGATTGGAAATGGAACAAACTGACTAAACCAGATTTGAAGTGGAATTTGGAAACCCAAAGCTTCTAGTATTCATGGTCTATCGTGTCATCTGTAAGTAGTTACATTGATATTTATGTGAAGTAAAGTGCTAGTAAAGGATTTTAGATGGCTTTGTAATGAAAAACTTCTACTAAACTTTTTTTCAAATTAATAGAATTTTAATATTTGCAGGCACAAGGCTCCCCCTTCTGCGAAGATGAACCAGGCAGGTATACAATGTCTGTGCCCAAAGAGATTCTTCCCCTCCCCCTCTTTCTGAAGGATAAGAAAGGATCTCTTCCCTTCGATTATTTTGTCAACAAATTCTCAGAAATCAGTACACATCATAGAACTTGGGTTTCAGTGTTACAAAAGGGTAGTTGGAAGATGTTTTCTGTTAAGGGTTTTTTCCAAATTGATTCTTGAATAGGAAAGAATAAACTTAAATTACCTCCCTCTGCCTCATGTTGCGGTGGTGTGTATCACTGTCCTTTTATGTGACCCATTGGATAAAATGGGACCACAGGCTTATCAGTACCCAATCCAGAACTCTGCACTGAGCTAAATATCTGGTCATCCAATACCTATTTCATTCAGTTCAATTGCTAATCGGCAACAACATCAGAAGCTGACATTTCATGCCCCATATTCTGCCTGCGCTGCTGAGATCCTGTTGCTGGGTTGGCAGTGGAGGACTTCAACCTACCCAGATTTATGGAATCTGGGACAATCCATATTCATGGCAACCATGGATTAGACCCAAGTCATTGCGAGCCCAAGACATTCAGTACATGGTGTTGCGTGCTAGTTTTTATCCTGGGGCGTTTGTGATGTGAACTGGTAGTAGAGGATGTAGCATTGGTCTTTTTGCCACTGTCAGATAATCCTCTGGTTGTTTTTGCCCACACCCAAACAGGGAAGTAGATTCCATTAGATCGATCTGTCCGAGAGGACTATTGGATCCTACTGGCTTCCAGAAAGAGCTTGGGTTTTTCCCCTCTGAGTATCTGAGTCATCACCTGAGGCCTTGGTCACTGCCTGGAATGAGCATTTGATGAGGTTTCCTTGCACCAGATTGCTCCTCTGCAGTCTCTCATGGTACGTTGATCCTGAGCTGTGCTTGGTACTCTGAGAAAGAAGTCGAAATGCCCGCAGTGACTCCTGGAATATGTTCATAGTCATACTCAATTTTCTATTTTTGGAGAAGGCTTGTTTTACCGGATTTTTCAAGGTTGTTTAACTTAGATTTAGATTACTTTTATTCAGGCGAATTCCCTTATACAAGGGGAAGACCTTCTATGAAAAGCAGATACCACATGCTGTAATGGTTATTGTTTATTAGAAAAAAGAAGATGAAGAGGACTGTGCCACATATGTGCTACAAATGTGAAAAGCCCCCTTGCTCATTTCACACTTGCCATCACAATTCCAGCCACCAATCAGTCAGTATGATCTGAGACTACCACCTTCCTTGCTATGGTACAAGTTTCCTTTGCTACCCAAGAGGAGGATAAAAGTAACACCTAGCATTTCAGATGAGGGAAGAAGAGATTGGCTTTCTTGATTTTGGAAGCAGGGAAAGGACAGAACATCCCAGTAAGTATCTACAAGTGTGCCTGGATAGCTTAAGAGACCAATAGAATCTAGTTGGAGAGCCCGTTTGGCTCTCTTGTGTCAAACTGGTCCTTCCTCTCTCCGGGAGCCAGGCTGTCGACGTACTCGGCCTTTCTTGCTTTCTGAAGGAGGCTGCTGCTGCTGCTGCCACCTTGAGGTCCAGACCTTTTGTCTCAGTCTTTTCCTTTGTTGCAGAGCATTGCAGAATTCAACTAAATTAGTACTGGGTGCCCAGGAGTAGCCTTTGTAAGGAAGCTGAAGGCCTGACACCGGAGTGACACTGTGGTGGTTCCCTTTGGTTTCTGCATTCTTGCTAAGCCTAGAAGTTACGGCCTCCATGGCCTGTTGCCCTATGATGCGCAGCTTGTAGTAGGTAAGAGTTTGAGAAAAAGAGCTATCCATTCCTTGGCACTGATAGAGTCCAGCATCCTGTTGGGTCAGCTGATTAATCAACAGCCCTCGCTCTAAGATTGAAAAGCGACCTGTGTCCCCAACCTGCAAGGAAACCAGACAATAGTCAATCTGCTTGCCAGTTACAGCCACAGAGAGAGAGACAGAAGAACCTGCAGCATTAGTCTGATATCAAGGGGTTTCTGCTTGCATCTAAAGCATCCATCCAGCCCAGCTTCCTTTTGCAGCACATCAAGGCAACTCTGGGTCCCCTTTGCATCCCAGGCTCCAAAGAGACCACCCAACTACTCCATTAAGTTTGCTTTTCCCCATTACCTCCTCCAGAGATATTGTGTTGCTGCGCTGTACTAGCCAACGAATCTTGGTTTGGGGAGAAAGTGGATGGCACTCAAGGAATGTCGAGTTGTTTTGCACACCAAATATCACCTTTTCTTCTGCCATGGGGGTGCCTGCAGGGAAACGGCAGGAACAAAAATATTCGACTAGAAGTTTTTAATAAGCAAGCAAACATTTTAACTCACCCAGGACACAACATTTGCTTTGCACTTGCCTCTGTTGGTAGAGTTATCTTGCCATCCCCATAGAGAGCACACCCCTCCCAATTGCATCTAAAATTGTAATGAGCAGGTGATTGGGCTAGAAGACCTCTATGGTCCCCTCCATCCCTATGACTCTATGATCTTCATGGATAAGCCCATCCAAAGATCAGCTGATCCTTTAAAAATGCATGGTTTTTTTCTGAATTCTGAAATTCTTTTCTGAAGGATTTCATTTATTTTCATATTTTGTAACAAGAATGTTTTCCCAAACATATTCCATTTAACATATTCACAATTTGCTTATCCCTGGGTGGCAGGATTTACCAGTATATGGGTTTTTCCCCCAGCTTAAAGGTAAAGGTAAAGGTTCCCTTCGCACATATGTGCTAGTCGTTCCCAACTCTAAGGGGCGGTGCTCATCTCCGTTTCAAAGCCGAAGAGCCAGCGCTGTCCGAAAATGTCTCCATGATCATGTGGCTGGCATGACTAAATGCCAAAGGCATTTACCTTTGGCATTTAGTCTGTTACCTTTCCACCAAAGATGTTTCCTATTTTTCTACTTGCATTTTTACATTTTTACATGCTTTATAACTGCTAGGCTGGCAGAAGCTGGAACAAGTAGCGGGAGCTCACTCTGTTACGCTGTGCTAGGGATTCGAACCGCCAAACTGCCGACCTTTCTGATCGACAAGCTCAGCGTCTTAACCACTGATTCACCTTATCTGCAATTATATGCAGATACTTTACAAAGTATGCATGTACCTCCTTGCAGATAAGCTTTTCAGCAGACAAGTCAAACCCATTTTGGGGTGGTAAAATTCTTGGCTTAACTGCGAGTATATATAGTATTTATATAGCTTTACTATATTTACAAACTGTATTCTTTACTAAGTCTATTCTGAATTTAATATATAAGGGACAGAATGCCTGTCTTACAAAAACAATGTAAGGAAGGTAAGAGTGGCAAGTTTATAATAAGTGCTTCGTTGAGTCTTTTTGAACTATGTATTTTTAACCAGCCAGATGCTCTATTTTGCATATAATGCTAACCCAAAATGTGTAGTTTACGCATTTAACTGTACTCTTAAACAGTAAATTGTTTGGTTTAATATGATGGGTGAATCCAGTCAGTGTTTAAACCCTTTCAGGTGATATTTAACATTGAGCTTGAATTAATTAATCCTGAAAGAGCAAATTTCTAAACCAAATGCCTTTTCCCAATGACTGGAAAAGACCAGGGCAGATTTTTAGACATTTTTGCAAGGCAAAAGATGGTGGCGGTGACTGTGCCATTAAACCTTCCCTTTTAGTGCGTGCACCATCTTGATTTTTGTGAACCTGTCCTAGCAGGGGTCCCTGTCCTTATGGATACACCTTGCATCCTGCTGACCAATTCAGCATCCTAGGATTCAGCCTGTCCTCAGATGAAGTCTGGAGTGTTATGTAGATAGTACTAGGCTCAATAGCTGTAAAGAGGTTAAGGAGAGCAAGAGAGTATTCAAGGCTGTTGTTATCCATTATATTATTTTCTCAACTCTGCAGATTGAACTGTAAATAAGCATTACAGGTGTTTTCTTGCTGTTGGCTGGTGGACCCCTCCCTCCACTCACGTCCAACAGAAACTTACTGGCACGAAATGATTGCAGGTGATATAAAAGGAAGATAGGAGGGAATGAGGTTGTGGTTGCTCTCTCCTTTTAAAAGCAGCTGCAGTCATGCAAATAAACTTCCACGTTCACTCAAACTTTCCTCCATTCCCTCAGAACTGCACTCACAGTCATCCAAGCTTGGTGTTCCAGCTGCTGGCTAATTGAGCCACATCCTGGTGTTTTCAAAGATGGGCTGACAACCAGAGGCAGCCTCACCGGGCCCAGTCTTTTGAAGCTTATAAAAACAAATGTTAATAAAAAGTGTGAAGAGGAGCTGTAGCAGGAATCTGCTTCCAATTTTTATCCAGCGCTCTTTGTACCTTCTGATTGTAACTTCCTGCTGCTTCCAAGGGGGGCTCCTCAACTCACCTTTTGCCGCATCCAGGCATTGATTGATTGGATTGGTTTTCAGCACATTTGGGCACTGCGCTCTCCTGCAAAAGAGACAGTTAATGCATGCCAGTATGCTCACGTATCTTGAGTTCTCAATGGGACTTGTGAATGACTGTATTTTTCGGATTATAAAACGCACCTGACTATCAGATGCACCTTAAATTTAGAAGAGGGAAACAACAATAAAAAAAGGTTTTTGGCCTCCGTATGACTCATTTTGGGGCCTTTTTTGAGGACTTTTTTCTGCCCTTTTCCAGTCTTTTTTCTACTCATTTTTGAGGCTTTTTTCAGCCCTTTTTCGATGCTTTTTGGCCCATTTTGGGGGCTTTTTTGGCCTGTTTTTGAGGCTTTTTTCAGCTCATTTTGAGGCTTTTTTCAACCTGTTTTCGAGACTTTTATAACACACAAACGGCCTCCCTACATCTTCTGTCAGCAAGATGGGACAAGAAACATTCCTATCTGACCAATTGGTTGTGAAGCCTGATGATTACTATGAAAGATAAATGCCAGGTAGATCATTGCACCTTTAGAAAAGAAAAGGTACCTGGTAGGTGGAAAAAAAGAGGCTGGGACTGATATCCTTAGCAGGATTAACTACATCATTCATTGGTTATGTGGGCCAAGAAGAATTCTGAATGGCAATAATAAATGCATCTTTAAATATATTCATTGTTAATTTTTGCTCTACAGTCAATAGACTTTGGGAAGCTTAATCTGTAGAGTACCACACCAAATATTGCCAGGTTCAAGCTTTTTTTTTTAATTTGGGGAAAGAGCTTGGGTGATTTAAGCAGCAAAGTGAATGTCTTAACCCACATATCCCTGAAAGCTTTTGAATAATTGGGTTGAATCTTCCTACATAATGATGATGGAGCAGAATGGCCTAACTTAAAAGTTCCCATTAGCTTTTGAAAACAACCCCCCCCCCAAAAAAAACACCATGTTTAGAAATCTGGAAATTTGCACCTGTCTACCCCAACCAAGGTACATCACATTTATGGTCCTTGGAGACCCCCCAAATTAAAAATGCAATTCTTGGTTGCAAGAGAATGGCCCAGTTATAAAGGGGGAAAGGGCCACCTTTGCAAAGCTGGAGGGGCAGAAGGGGGAAGCTACTCACCTTTTCTTAGTGAGCAGAAGAGCCCTGCAGGACTTGCCATCCCAGGTACAGTAAGGATCTCTGGCAAGGCAGCAGTCGGCACACGTTTTGCCATAGAGTTCACAGCGATACATGGAGAGCTGCACCAGCCCTTTGGTAGTGCTCACAAGCAGTTCCTGCTACTCAAAAGGACAGAGGAGAAATACTGCCATGCAACTTTTTTGTGACACCCTGGAGTCTGCAGCCTCCCTTCCCCACAGATTCTGCATAAAAATAGGAGCAGTGGGGCAGCAGGAAAGGGAGAGAGAGAAGATGCTTTACCTAAGTTTCTTTTTGTACATATTAAAATGATCTTTTAATATTGGCCTTCATTGAATGGAGATAAAGTTATATTTAGTCTATACCTCATGCAAATATAGTTACATGGATTACTCTTTGGTGGTGCATACAATCATTTCTCTTTCTGACATGTTAAAAATGGTTACTTAGAAGTAACTCTCTGGCAGGACTCTGGAGGCTGCTCTCAAGGTTTGGGGTTATGGGAAGATACCCTTAGGGACTCAGCTGTGCCCCTTTGCCCTGGAGAAAATAACATGCAATTAGTATAACAAATGCTGCCTTACCCGCTTTAGAGAAAATCTCATGTCTAAGATAGCTGAAGGCACCTACAAGAAATAGAAAACAGCAGCAGTTTGAAATGATATTCTAACTTCCATGTTGTATTGGATGCCAACATCCCTGAGTTCTGTGCAAACTTTAGACTGGTACCTGCTTCACACATGCTTCACAATCATGCTGACAACCAGAGAGTGGCAAAGAGTTAAGGTTTTCTAGACTTCTCTGCAGCCATTTAGTGGTTATCTAAATTTTTGTAGGGCTATAAATTATTTTTTTCTCCTCCTAGAAACTTTTTGCAACAGTCTGGGACAGCCTGGGTGTTAATCGGGCAACATCCTTTCCTGATCTGAGGTTGCTTTCACACACTAGGCCAGCACTGCAACTATGCCCATTTGGATGCAGCAACAGATGAGAAGAATGGCAGATGAAAAGCAGCCTCTACGGGGAGACGGATTATTGCTAGCAACACTCAAGAAAAATCTCCATCACAGATATCCTGGGTCCAGCTAACAAATAAGATCTTATTTAGTTTCTCCAAACCTAAAAGGGAATGGAAATTAGATATAGTCTACTTTTCATTTGTTATTCTTTCGCAGAGGTATTGAGGATTCATAGAGGGTTACATAAGAGGCATTTATGGAAGGCCAAAACTGATTCTTACTCAGGCCTTGCAGAATGGGTCAGTCTATCTCAGCGATGGCGAACCTTTTACGCACCGAGTGCCCAAAGTGTGTGTGTACGTGCATGTGTGCGCATGCCCAAACTTCAAGGCATGGGCGCATGATCACGTGCATCCTGTACCTGTAAATGCACCCCACCCAAACTGCAAAGTGTAGGCGCCTGCTCACTGCGCACACATGCCCCCATGCCCCATTCATACACGGCAGAGACCTGAAGACCAGTTGGCCAGCAGGAGGCACACACCAGAGTTGGGTTGCTCCCGGTTCAGCCCGGTTCAGCCGAACCAGTAGTAGTATTTTTGCCTGGGTTGCAGAACCGGCAGCAACCCAGGCTGGCCATATCCCCGAACCGGTTCTCTGGTGTCTTCTGTCGTTGCCGGCATGTTTCTGCGCATGTGCAGAACAATTTTTAGACAAACGCGCATTTGCAAGCAATGCACGGCTGATGCGCATGCAGTGAACCGGTACTAACCGGTTCAGAAACCCACCCTGGTGCACATGCATGAGAAACAAAGACCCGAAACAGAGCTGGGGTGATGGTGGGTGTGCCCACAGAGAGGGTTCTATGTGCCACAGGTGCCCCACCACTGGTCTATCTAATACTATAGGGACACTGTTTTATAAGTAAAAAAAAAAAAACTGGGACAGGAGTTTTGTGATAATTTTTTTTACAGCATAGTAAATTCTAATTGGTTGATATTGTCCCTATCCATTTTCCGTAGTTCTTGTCCTTAAAATTTTGTTGATTCTTGGTTTACAACCTGTTACATCCTCTCCCTTTGAGTTTTAGCCCCACAGCCCGTAATGGGGGTGGATTATTTATCAAGAAACAAATAACTGATATTACAGGAAAGATTAGCTGGATTCATGACTTTCATTTTCACTCTCTGTGTATGTGGACATGATACTTGATTGTACTCATCAACATCATGCTTGACTTCTTTATATCTTGTCTTGACAAATAATTACTTTGACTCCTGGCTCATGGATTAAATTAATTGCACAAAACAATGCACTGTATTACAGGAAATTGGACCTTTGTAGACAACTCCAGCCCATGAAAGTTTTAAAAGAAACAGAAGTATTCTGATTACCTTTGAAACTTGGATCTCTTCCAAGCTGATCTCCTGAGAGCCTCGGCCTTCTAGGTTGGAGATGCCCACCTTAAGCACTTTGCCTTCATCTGTGAGAAGTCAAACAGAAGAGTATATGAAGAGGACTATGGGTGGGAGTACCTCCTTGGATTCTTGTTTCATTAAGCTCATTACCAGGCAGGAGATTCAATATGACAGCAAAGCCATCCCTGGAAGAGAACACTCACAGAGGTAGAAAGAGATGGGCCAAAATAGATTTTCCATATTCTTTTGCATGGCTTCAGGATCACCTAGCACAGTGGTGGCTGACCTGTGTGGCCAAAGTGTGCACCCGGGCCAGTGGTGGATTTCAAAAATTTTTAGAACCTCTTCTGTAGATGTGGCCTGCTTTGTGGGAGTGACTTGCTGACCATGTGGCCGGGTGGGAGTGGCTTGGCAGTCATGTGACCGGATGGGAGTGACTTGGTAGTCATGAGATGGGTGGGCGTGGCCAACTTGTAAAATGTGGTGAAACTCACTTAAAAACGCTCTTGCTTAGCAACCAAAATGTTACCTCAGAAACTCTGGCATTTGAAGCATGCAAGTCTTAAAGCTGTCAAGTTACAAGACCTTTGCACCCCTAGCTCTTTTGATAGCTTTAAGACTTGTGGACTTCAACTCCCAGAATTCCTCCTCTTGCTCTTCATCTTGATGATGTGCGGACGGGTGGGGGGAGGGAACGGGAACTGGTTCTAAACAACACTGTAGATTTGTGGAACCTCTTCTATAGAAGAGGTTAGAACTGGCAGGAACCCACCCCTGACCCGGGCCCAAACTGCAAGGTGTGGGGGCATGCGTGTGCGCATCCCATACATGCGGGACGCCTCACCCAAATTGCAGGGCGTGGAGCGCATGCACCCCATGCCCTGCGCATGCGTAGCAGAGACCCAAAGACCAATTGGCCGACAGGAGGTTCCGGTGCATGAGCAGCAGAGACTCGAAACAGAGCTGCAGTGATGGTGTGTGTGTGCCCGCAGAGAGGGGTCTGCATGTCACCTCTGGCACTCATGCCATAGGTTTTTCACCACTGGCCTAGCACATTGAAGAAGCTCAAAAGATTGTAGCTGCAAGACTACATCTATGGATAATCTTATTCACCAAGATGCTGGAATTTTCCTGACCTCTGAGGATGCCTTCTCTCAGATAGCTCTCTCTAGATATGCAGCTGAGGCTGTGAAGGATGAGGCCACTCCTTGTGGATTATATGTATAGTTATCCCAGGGAGAGGTCCATTTCTAACATGCAGCAACTTTGCATGAGAGGTTTTTTTTTAAATGCCAATTTTAGAACAATTTAGGGGCAAACTGAACATATTTTCATTCATCAAAAAATTTCAAGTAGGCAATGGGTTATTTTCCAGAATATTTTAATAGGAAAAAAAAAAAGCAACATCATTAATTTCATCTAATATGCCTCCTTATGCTATGTAATTCTACAGGGACCATGAGATAATGAATGTATTTTGTTACCTGTTTTATACATTTTTCTATTCCTATCATAGCTTTTCTAGAGAAAAAGGTCTGGGTTCAAGATCGATCATGTCTGGACAAAATCATTATGTTATTTTCTTTGCTTTGTTTTATGTCTTTGTGAAATATTTCTAATATTTTGTTAGGCATAATGCAATGAATTGATGCTTTCATATTTTTTGGTTGAAATGGAAATTCTATCATTTTAGCACTGTTTTATGTTTTTAATATATTTTAAAGTGGCAGCTATTAATTGCTTACAATGAATTTGATGTTTTAGAGGCTCTGTGAATACTTCAATAGTCTGGCTCAAAGGGGTAGCATTTAATTCCAATTACTTAACGAGGGAATTGTAACCAGGCCTCTGAAGCAATTAAGTAGTACTGAAGAGCAGAAACAATCCCAACTGATACTCTGGGCCAAAATAGATATGTGCTAAGCTTGTCAGTAAAGGAGAAGGAAAAGCAGCAATCTACAGCAGAACTGTATTGTTTTTCTGAAGCAATGATGGCAGGGTGGAAGATACTGTGTGCTCATCACTGGAATTCTTCTACAATCCATTGGAAGGAAAAGGAGTGGAGAAAAGATAATTCCAAAGAAAAAAGAAATAAACTAAAAATCAGACTTCTTTTTTATTTTTAATTTTTTGAATTAGTGGACCTGGCAGTATCTGGAGACAGGAGAATAGAAGAAAAAGAAATGAAGAAAATGACAAAATACCTGTATTTTTCAGACTATAAGACGCACCAAGGTTTTAAAGAGGCAAATTAAAAAAAAAGTTTTTGCACTCTGCAGACCTCCCAAAATGGCCTGGTTTTGTTTTCAAAAAAAGAGCATGAATAGCCTTTAGGAGGCTTGTAGAGGGGACTGGAGGGGGGCAAAAACAAGCAAAAAAACAGTCCATTTTTTGTGAAAACAGGCCTGTTTGTCAAAAACAGGCACGCATAGCCTTTAGGAGGCTTTAGGAGGCTTCTGAGAACTGAGGGAACAAAATTGAGCAAAAAACAGCCCGTTTTTCGCTCATTTCTGTTCTCTCCAGCCCCCAGGAGCACTTTGGAAGCCTCCTAAAGGCTATACTTGGCCATTTTGGTGAAGGGGGTGGGGTTTGGGGAGGCAAAAAATGCTGTATTCAGTGTATAAGACACACCCAGATTTTCAGCCTCTTTTTTCAGGGAAAAAGGTGCGCCTTATACACCGAAAAATACGCTTCAAAGACCTGACAATAGAAGTGGAATGACTGTGACAAAAAAGGAAACATAGTACCAGCAAAAATAGGTGTGTGCAATCCCAAAACATCTGGAGCACCTTTTCAATTCCATTGGTGTTGACAAAATCTCCATCAGTCAATTGCAGGAGGCAGCATTATTTACAATAGCTTACATCACGCAACAATACCTTTAACACCATCAGACAACTGCCTATGCCAAATTTCTGAGAAGGGTTCGATCGGTGCATAAAAATGCCAAATCCAGTCTAAACATCTGGCTGTCTATGTGACCAACCATGATGATGGCAATGGCAGTGACAAAAGAATCAAATATGATGATGATGATGATGATTTTCCTTCCACTGTACAAATGAAAGGGGGGGAGAGTTGCTTCCACCATTAGTCTCCCTCAAATTATCATCAACCAATTTAGATAATGCTTCTACAGCTCAACACATAGGCTCAGGTTCTACTCACCTGTCTCAAGCAATATTTGCTGTTAAAAGTGAGCAATCCTAGAAAAACCATAGTGTTGCTGATCACATGAAAGCACTTTAAACAGGGAAAATTGTACACCTAGTGTTGCCATCTAGTAGTTCTTTCTTCACTTTCCTTTGCCCGTCGAATATGTCAAGCATCATTTCAAACTGTGACTTACACTAAGATCAGAACATCTTTGCTTGAACTCCTCTACCTGTTCCAAGGAAGAGAACATCAACGTGTCCAGCTTCTGTCTCCATTCTGTCCACCAACAGATGCCGGATATTGAAAGGCACATTGACTCTAATCAGAACGGGCTTCCTGTGGAGTGGATAGATGGGGTCCCACATCAGATGATGACTGCGCATGAAGCTAATCACTTCGTCGGGGAAGTCCTTGGTTGACTGCAGGAATGGGTCATATGTTTCACTGGGGCACTGGCAGGAAGAACGGACATTGAAAAAAGAATGATGCAAAAGTATTAACTCCACAAAATATAGTCTTGTGTTTTAAGGCAGCTAAATCTATTAATATCACAATTCAGGCAATTTTTCATCAATTGTCATGTATGACTGCATATGGCATGATCGCTTTCCTGGGCTGTGATAATGTTCTGCATTTTCTGAAACCTCTCTACTTACAGATTGGTGAAATTTCCTGGGACAAACTGCTTCAGGACCGTTTATGGAACCCGTGAGTGGATCCAGGACCCCGATTAGTCATCTCAGAAATGAATCATGCAGGGAAAAGAGGCCTTGAAGAGCCCTTGTTACCCAGGTGGGATTAGACAACTCCCAGAAATAACCTAAAGGTAAAGGTAAAGTTCCCCTCACACATATGTGCTAGTGGTTCCCACCTCTAGGGGGCGGTGCTCATCTCTGCCAAAGAGCCAGCGCTGTCCAAAGACGTCTCTGTGGTCATGTGGCCGGCATGACTAAATGCCGAAGGTGCACAGAACGCTGTTACCTTCCCACCAAAGGTGGTTCCTATTTTTCTTGCATTTTTACATGCTTTCGAACTGCTAGGTTGGCAGAAGCTGGGACAAGTAACGGGAGCTCACTCCGTTACATGGTGCTAGGGATTTGAACTGCCGAACTGCTGATCTTTCTGATCGACAAGCTCAGCGTCTTAGCCACTGAGCCACCGCGTCTCTTTCACAACCTACAGTAGTTTAACTCTCAGTAGCAGCAAATATTTTCCCTAGTCAGTCTTTATATGAACAAGTTAGAGAAAAAGTGACTAAGGAGAGTTTTATGTACATACTGTTCCAGGACGAGGGTAAGGGATCCGTCCTTTATATTCAGCCCACTGATAATCAAAGCCTTCCTTGTGTGCAAAAGGTCCATTGAAGGCAGCTCGAATGGCTGCCAGGGAATAAACACACACTGCAGAACCACTAAAAATGCCACTGGGGAAAGAAAAAGAATAATGTAGGGAGATGGAGAGTATTGATACATAAATCAGTCCAAGAGATATTTCTTTGTACCATTCTGCCCAAACATGCCTTTGAAAGATTTCTGCCTTAGAAAAGACTTTCTAACTCATTTAAAGGTCATGAAATGGGAAGGCGGAATGCCTGAAGTGACCTTAGAGAAGATGACCGTCAGAAAGCCATTTTGTTTCAAAAGCATTCTCACTGCTCTTCTCATCTTTAACAGGGGGGGCTTTGCTCTCATCAATTTTCTTCCAGGACATTCCTTAACTCAGTTAAAGCTGAAGATTATGGGAGCACTGAGATTCAACACATGGGGATCACTGCCTTAGTTCTTCCCAGCAGCCTCCTCCTTCATCCAGTCAGGTAGGAGACAGTGACAGGCACCATTTCTGCAGGAATTTGAAAGAGCTACAGCAGAATCTTGTTTCCGTGTATCAATCCATTCAGATGGATTAATGTGCATGCCTTCTATAACTGAAATAACAGAATAACAGAGTTGGAAGGGACCTTGGAAGCCTTCTAGTCCCAACCCCCTGCTAAAGCAGGAAACCTTATACTATTAGTATAATAAGCACTATTTTCATTCCTGCTGATCCATGGCTACAAACAATTCTTTTCTTTTGTCATATTCATTGTAAATGTTTCCGCTTACCTGGAAACTGTGAAGAGGCCATAAACCAGAGGGTTCTGTATATTACGGGTTTGAAGGAGGAAGACGTCTTCTAGAATACAGCAGGACACACCCAATTTAGGGAACACTTTTGAATAACATCCCCCCCCCCTCAGCTAGGATCGCAGACTCTATTCTAGAAAGGGCAGCTCTCAATACGCAAGTAACCTTACCCAGCTGATCAAAATGTGTTTCGGTGCCCTGGGGACCTGGGATAGAGCAGATCAGCCGTGCTTTAAGAAAAGTGGTCCAGCGATTGATAAGGCTATGCTTCCCACCAATATCGTTCTGCCAAACAGAAGCAGGGATAGGTCAAGCATAATTTTCAAGTCCATCCACAACTGCTTTCCAGTACTCTTAAGTGATTGCTTTGAATGCATCCATTGCATCATGTTTACAGTCCCACGTGGGCTTTCTTTAAAACCCAAGGTGATGAACGCTGTCCAACCATTAATAGAGAGGCAGATACTTAGAGCTACTGTACTTTTCCTGTTTTTCCTAGAGAAATGGTGCTGAGTTAAATTAAAGGAATTTGAACATCTTTCCTGTGCATGTTTTATCCAGGGATGTTCTTAAATGTGCACCATTCACCTCTGCCTCTCTATTAATGGTCGGACAGCATTCACCTTCTTGTGTTTTAAGAAAGCCTGCCTGGGTCTGTAAACATTCACCCTGAGTCATGTGGATATGATCCAGTGGTGAAATTCAAATTTTTTAACTACTGGATCTGTGGCCGTGGCTTGGTGGGCGTGGCAGGGGAAAGATATTGCAAAATCTCCATTCCCACCCCACTCTGGAGCCAGCCAGAGGTGGCATTGGCCGGTTCTCCAAATTACTCAAAATTTCCGCTACCGGTTCTCCAGAACCTGTCAGAACCTGCTGGATTTCACCTCTGATGTGATCCATCCTCTGCTGACGTCCCTTATATTATGTAAGCTTCTGGCAGATACTTGTAAGTTGAACACAGATATTTGCAAGAAGGAAGCCACAAGACTCAGGAGCTTGCTCATGTAAGCATTTGACTTACAGGGAAACCAACAGAAATGCAAGTGTATGCAAAAAAAAAGCTTTTTCCTGACTGACAGTCGCACTCAACTGCCCTCTAAAGGCAGTCATCATTTAAGTGATGTCATGACTTATGCACTCTAGATTTCAGAATGCCTGAACAATCTCAGACACCCTGTCAACATGTAGCTATTTTGAATTAGACTACTATTTCTGCATTATGAAAGACCCCTGCTCTGGCAAAATTCCCAGCTGTGTTTCAAAATTGTTTCAAGCTGGAGCAAAATTCAGACTGGATGCCTCCAATGCAGGAAATAATCATATTTTAGCCCTGTTCTAACATTGACTGCTGGTGGCTGACATCCATCTTCCAGAAGCAGTACTGTGTACCATAGTATCTACAGAGATGCTTAATTTATCTATAGTGCTAAAAACCTTTTGCTAGGGGATAAAATGCCATTGTTCAGAGCTTGCTTCCCAGGAAATATTCAGATAGCACATCAGTTAAATAGCTACACAAGAAGCACTCACTGCTTACCTTGCAGACGCGGGCCACACGAGCATGGATACGCCTTTTTTCCCATTGTCCAGCTTCCACTGCAGTTTCCCGGAAAAAGATGTAGACTTTATCATCCTCATGGCTGTAAGTATCAGGAATGGCATGGGCCTCAATAAACACCGGCTCTGGAGCGTGGTTGGAAATGACAGGAGTGGAGTGTTGAAAGGAGAGATTAACGAACTGGAACTCTATCTCAAACTTCAAAACATGGAAGAAGGAAAGGGAGAAAATCTGGCAGAAACAATGAGATAAATTCTGGCAGAAGCATCGGTGATAACTAAAGGCAAGGTGATGGAAGGAACAATTGGAGGGTTTTGCATCTTTACAAGATATGAACAACAAGGTACCAAGAGAAGTCCAAATAAGATTTATCAAGAAAACAATTAGAATACAAATACTACAAATGGCAAGAGATATAGGATTGCACTGCTACTGGAAGGACACAGGATGATGAAATGCAATGTTATAATAAAAATTAAGTTAAACTTAGTTAAATTTAGAGTATTATGTATTTAAAAAGGTAATAATAGTTATAGTTAAATGATTAATAATGATAATAATGTGTATGTATGTATGTATGTATGTATGTATGTATGTATGTATGTATATATATATATATATATATATATATATATATATATATATATATATATATATATATATATATACACACACTAGATTGATAATATGAATTTTTACACAAATTGTAAGTGAGGACTATGAAGAGGATGCTGAAAAGCTTTGTTATAAAAAGATAAATAACTCTATATAGAATAGAATATAAAGATGTAATACTATCAGATGATTTCAGGATGATGTAATGAAATGTCATAATATAAATTTATTTCAAATTTAGAATACTTTACATAAATAATAACTGTAATAATCAGCTATAATCAAATGAATTTTTAATAATCATAATAATTGTATACATATATATTAGATTGATGATATGAGACTTTATGTAAATTGCAAGTGAAGACTATTGTGAGAAAGCACAAAAGTTTTGTAACCAATTGACACACTGTAAGTAATTGGAGAAAGGTTTTTATACTTTGTGTGTGTTTATGTTTGCTTGTTTTAAAACACACACACACACAAACACACACACACACATATGTATAAAATAATAAAATAAATAAAATAAACACCGGCTCTGCAAGGAGGCATATTCAGATCTAAAGTGCCCGTTTCTTCTATTAAAAGAGTGAATATTGCAATAGATTTCTGGATGCAATTCCAAATACCAGTTTTGACTGATAAAACCCTATATAGCTTGGCTTGCTGCCAAAGTGCCAATAGAATCGCTGTTCTGCTCTAATAGCAGTAGCACCTAGACTTATATACTGCTTCATAGTGCTTTACAGCCCTCTCTAAGTAGTTTACAGAGTCAGCATATTGCCCTCAACAATTTGGGTTCACATTTTACCCACCTCAGAAGGATAGAAGACTGAGCCTGGTGAGATTTGATCTGCCAAACTGCTGGCAGCCAGCAGTTAGCAGAAGCAGCCTGCAGTACTGTACTCTAACCACTGAGCCACCCCTGCTCTAAACTGAGTTGTTCCATCTGAGATGATCTTCTCTGGGGAAGCCACTAGTGATGGTGTCCCATTTTTATGATGCCAGAAAATATTCTTCATCCAGGGTATTTAAAAAGATTATAGAATAGCCCTCTGTAATTCCCAATGCTAGGATGATCTCTTTAGTGATAGCCTTCCAGAACATTGTGAGTATCCATTTTTTTCTGTAGGAGATCTGAGGACTGGCTGTTTCTCTGTTAGTATTCTTGTATAATTATAATGGTTATTTATATATTTTCTAGGATTTTTTCTTTCTGTATTTTTCAATGTTTATGTTTTATGACTACTATGCAAACTGTTGGAATCCATAAGAATAGTTGGGGGTATGCACATTCACCAAATAACTGTGTTTTAATTTTTTTAGAGTTTTCTAAAAATGTAACCTTCCTTACGTACCATTTAACCAATCATCTTGGTTCTGCTCCGTCCTGATGTAGTTTTGTTCAGGATTGTCAAGATGAGTTCGGAAGAAAGCAGCATTGCTTCCCATGAAGTCAGTGGAGGTGCCTGAATAAAGTTCCCCATCTAGGAAACCCAGGAGAGAAATCCATGGATAAAACACTTGCATCTTCTTTCTCTTGTACACTTTATTTTATATATGAGCATTTATCGGTATCATTCATAAATCATTAAATCGATGTATAGTGTATGCTAATGAATAGACTATGTTTTATGTAGACTGGTACCACAGTACTCATCGTTAATTGGTTCTGGGAAGCACGATGAGTACAAAAAATGACGAGTACCAAACAAATTTTTCCCATAAGGAATAATGTAGTGAGTCACAAGGCAATCGACATTGTCAAATTCTAGCCTGTGCATTGAATACAAAACAAATGATGAGTACCGGAACTAAATTTTCCCATAAAAATGTGTTGAGTACCAAATTCAATGAGTTTCAAAGCAGTTGAGTCCCAACCTACAACTGTATATGCCAGGGGTGGGTTTCTCGCCCCGTTCCAACCGGATCGGTTGGAACGAGGCTGGCAGCGTCCTCGGGCACGCATGCGGCGCGCGCGTGCACACACGCGGCATCCTCACGCATGCACACGGCGCGCGTGTGCACGCATGCGGCATGCGCATGCGTATTAGCGTCTGCGCGATGCTCCAGCTGCTCCTGGAGGATCGCGCAGGCGTTCTGCGCATGCGTGGAAAGCGCGAAATTAAAAAAAAACGGGTAAGGAGCAGGCGTGGGTGTGCGGGCGCGCGCGGGCGCGGGGGGGGGGGGGCTTCGCCGTTCCCGGAAGTTACTTACTTCCGGGTTCGGCGACCAACCGGATCGCAGGGACCGGTGCGAACCGGTTGAAACCCAGCCCTGGTATATGCATATGAATATCTGCCTTGCACACACACCACACAAAAGGATGCCTCTCATAATTTTATTGTGTACATTTTGAGCGAGGAATGTAAAGTGAGCTAGCATACAGCTGGTGCCTTTCTCCTGGCTTTCAACAGATAAAGTGCTTCCTGAGATAAGACACAGTATCATGGGAAAAATACAACAGATATCTCTGTTGAATGGATGTGTGTGTGTGTATGTATGTATGTATGTATGTATGTGTATATGTATGTATGTATGTGTGTGTGTGTGTGTGTGTGTGTGTGTATATATATATATATATATGTTATATTTATGCTGATAAATAAATAAAGGGAGACTAGTATATAGATCTATTTCAAGCTATTTAGCTCTCATCATCAGCTAGCCACATCCTTACTGGGAATCGAAATATATATATATATATATATATATATATATATATATATATATATATATATATATATATATATATATATATATATATATATATATATATATATATATATATATTGTGGGGTGTGTGTGTGTGTGTGTATATATATTTGTTATATTTATATATATATATAAATATATATATTTGTTATATTTATGCTGATAAATAAATAAAGGGAGACTAGTATAGATCTATTTCAAGCTATTTAGCTCTCATCAGCTAGCCATACCCTTTCTGGGATTTGAACCTGTGCTGTATTACATATTAAGCAGTTGTGTTAACCACTAAGCCACAAGGTTCTCCTCCTTTATCATAGATCTATACTAGTCTCCCTTTATTTATTTATCAGCACAAATGCAACCCAAATGTAACAAAGGCAGCAGTAAAAATAATGGCTTTCTGTCGTGATGGTCTCTTGTGATGAGCCGATAGAGAGAAAAAGGAAGCAGTATGCTTCCTCCCATATTTGGGCATACCAGAGGTTGTGACACTAAATACATACCTATTTCCCTGGCTCAGCTGATAAAGGAGGAGAATATATATTGTAAAAGCTACCTTTAATAACTGCCCCAATCTGATCCATGATCCTTGTGTGGATAGGAGCACATGTCCTGTATTTCTCAGTCAACAAAGTCAATAGCCATGCTGTTTTAGGAGAGGCGATCCAACATATCTAGACATTACCAAGTTAGGAAAAGCTATTTCATGGGTATACACACACACATGCAGAGATGCTGTGTGGGCTCTTCCTATGCCTACATTGTCTAGGTTTCTGTTGTAGCTTTCAGTTCACAGGTGCTCTTACCTATTAGCCGTCCTGCAAAATGCTCATGGGGGCTATACGGACATTTGCCTCTCCCAGATCCCGTGGAGTGGGTCATCAGCTGCATAGCTAATATTCCTGATTCCTGCAATAAGAAAGCACTTCAGTTTGGTTTAAAGAGTAAGAGAAGCATTAAGGAATTGGAGACCCTCAAAAGAAAAGGCTCAGTAGTCCAAAAGGGGCACCTTTAGACTTCCTGAACAGGAGACAGGAAGGTGTTATCCCATAATTGTAACCGTCTTTTTCTTCCAGTGAAATATCCTTTTTCTTTGAACATAGAAAGGATTAAGTTTTAGGAGTTTGAATGATAAATCATCCAGGCTATAATATGGTATTTTTGACTTACTGATTTTTTTCATCCTACTCCATTAGTATGTATGTGACAGCTGGCATTTGCCTATTCTTACCTATTCTACCCAGATTTGTGTTTTGTTTTGTTTTTAAAAAAATAGGATTTAATTATGCTCTATCATGTAGCAAAGCAGATTAGGGAATATGAGCATATGCTATCCATTATTTTTCCTTTCCTTTTATTTATTTATTTGTTAAATTTATTTGCCACCCATCCACTATGGGCTCCCTCTAGGTGACTTACAACAATAAAAAAGAAATACAAAGGTGACCCTTAAAATAGGATGGGGTTGGATGGACATCTATGGAGCATATCCAGGCAAGAAGATTTATTTCTTTACTTTATTCAGTGAGGGAAGAGGAGAGAGGGCAGAATCAATGCCGAGGAGACTGATTACCAAGAAAGACTAGTTTTGTCTGTAAATGTTAGAATTTCTTCACTGGTCTGAAAAGGGGGCATGGGCAGATGCTCAGGTCATTCTCTGAGCCAAGATTGACAAGTAGGTAGTAAGGCGAGGTGGGTTCCTACCAGTTCGCACCTATTTGGTAGAACCGGTTCATCAAATCTACTGAACCGATTAGAAGAGTTTCTACCAGTGGACCCGGAAAGCAGGCCACACCTACAGAAGAGGTTCCAAAAATTTTTGAAACCCACCACTGGTCCTTGGATATGATTATTCTACACTATCATGCTCATATTTATAAAACTCAGTGCCTCTGTGAAAGGTAAGGATGACTACTGCGTTTGTGGTGCAATCAGAACATTGCGTGTGTTGAAGTTGTTTTAACGCAAACCAAAGATGCCTTTTAAAAAACAAGTTTACATCATATGCTTATGCATGTCAGTGCTGTGTGTGAGGTAATTTAAGGTGGTTCTGACAAGTATCGTCGGCATCTTCATATGGGCGGCAAGCCACTCCCATCCGGTCACATGGGCAGCAAGCCACTCCCACAAAGGAGGCCACACCCACAGAGTAGGTTCAAACAATTTTTGAAACCCACCACTGTAGTAAGGGCTCATCTAATTTTCAGGGAAAGGACTGGGCCTGGTGGGTGGATAAACATTTTACCTCTGGTTTATTTACATACATGAATGCACAAAGTTTAAAATGACAGTTGCAAACAATAACCTACAATTCCCAAGTTTGAGAGCAAGAGAGAAAATAGATGGGTGGATAGTACAGCAATAGTAGGGCATTTAGAATTTATTGCCAAAAGCTTTTGCTTCAAGCTAGTTGTTTATAGTTCCAGCCTGGTGAGTGAGACTCACCTTTGCTCCAGCTTTGAGTTGGATGAAGGCACACACAGGTTGATAGGAGCCAGTTCCACAGGCAAACACATGAGTGTGGTTGAAACGCTGCAGAAAGCGAATGAAATTGGCACATTCTGTCTGGAAAGCACAGAAAGATGGGTAGGTTACACTTAGACAAACTCTGCTTCGCCTGAGCACTCTTCCATGGAAGAAAAAAACAAACCCATATATCTGGTCAGTTCCGAACCTAACAGATATCACCTGATTAGGTTTATTATTTGCTAAGAGAACAGCAAATGGGATGTACCTTTAGTTAGGCATCCCACTGACCTCCCAGAGCTGCTCCAGAAGATGGAGACATTGCCTAGAGTAGATTTAGAGTGCAGTCAAAGGTAAAAAAGGCAAATGCCATTTGAGCGGAAGACTTAACATTGCCTAATGTTAAATATATCTAATCATCCTACAGTAGTGTTTCTCAACTTTGGCAACTTTAAGCTGCATGGAGTTCAACTTCCAGAATTCCCCAGCCAGCATACATACAGTTTAAAGTTGCCAAGGTTGAGAAACACTGGGTTTACAGCATGTCCGTTTGAATTGTTCGCACTTCAGCACTTCAGATGCTGCCCAGATAATCCATCAACTCTCCCATGCCCAGGGGGACAACCCTTTGTGTTAACTGCCTGGCATTCTTCATTTGCACTGTGCGGCTGCAAAGCACAGGATGGATCTTACTAATGTTACACTGAAGGCCATAACACAACATAGAGTTCCATTGGTTTGGCCACTGTCTAAATTGTGTGGCAAGCAGATGATGTTGGGCTGATGCAAAAGGAGGATGAACAGATGCCTATCACACCAATCCTAAGGAATAATTAGAGTGGGGGGGAAATGTGCTACTGAAAATTGGCCTGTTGCAGCTGAATGTACTGCAGTTCTTCAGAGTTTGCAAAAGAGGGCTTTGCAGGACCAAAGACTTCAGATTGCCGATTGATAGCTCAAATCATGGGCCTGAAAACCTTCATTACCTCAGGATTCTTCCCAGCAAGCTTGCAATGCTTCACCTGCTCCTTAGGAGCTGGCCAGAAAACCTGGAAATAAAAACAAAAGGAAGATAATAAATATATGTTTATTAAACAAATGAATAAACATACCCCCCCAATGCAAATAATACTATCAGAGTTATTTTGTTCCAGTGCAAAGCGCTTTAGAAGAGGATTTTCTTCTTCTTCAGGATTCCCTCTGTATATGCCATTTTGAACCATGTCTAGTGGGGCAGTACAAATGCTTAAGAAATGGATGCTCTACAGGGTGTGAAAGCATCTACCAAGCTCCTTGTTTTGAATAGCTAATGCATTCAAGAAGCTCACGCAGTTGCTTCAAAAGTTAGTTCCAGGCAGGGGTGGGTTTCAACCGGTTCGCGGCGGTCCCCGCGATCCGGTTGGTCGCCGAACCCGGAAGTAAGTAACTTCCGGGAACGGCGAAGGCCCCCCCCCGCGCGCCCGCGCCCGCTCCTTACCTGGTTTTGCCGAATTCTGCGCTTCCACGCATGCGCAGGACGCATACAGCGCCTGCGCGATCCTCCAGGAGCAGCTGGAGCATCGCACAGATGCTAGTACGCATGCGCGCGGCACGCGCGTGCACACACGTGCTGCGCACATGCGCAAGGATGCCGCCAGCCTCGTTCCAACCAAACCGGTTGGAACGGGGCGAGAAACCCACCCCTGGTTCCAGGGGTTGCTGCATAAATGTAGGACAGCTACTTCGTTCCCGTGTACCATGAGGCAACTTTTTGGATTGCTTGGCACAATCTTCAGTCTAACTCTAAAGCTAATTTGGACTATGCTGGAAGTGGGATGAGATTGGCCCAATACTTTATCTGTGACCTAGTTTGGAGAACAGCCAATACCGTATTTATTCATATATTCACTAGGTATAATGGAGCGACAGGAGAGATAAGGAAAGAAAAAAGTCAAACCAAAACTTATGTAGGGCACATGGTTTCCATTTTTGTTTAAACAAAAGGTTCCCCGTGTTTTTATTTTTCCTCTCATGTAAATAAAGGATTAATCTTCACCTAATAACTCTAATTGGGACTGGCAATTTTACAGTATTGTTAAGTGAAATGTCATGTGACTGCTCCACTTAGTTCTTGCACTCCCAATTGCTTTCATGGGGGAAATCCCACATGATGGTTGGGTGAATCCCAGCCATTCTTGGAAGAAGGCAATGGATTGCTTTAACTCCCCCAACCCACTTATCTCCCCCTTCTCTGCCCTTTTGATTTCCCGTCCATCCACCGGCACCACCTGCCCTCACCGTCCAGCCCTGCCCACTGCCACAGATCTTCCACACCATGTGTCACAACAGGCCTGGGCCTTCTTTCGTGCTAGTTCAGCTGAGGCCTTCATTTGGGTCAGCCTTTTTTCATGCGCTAGCCAGGTTCCTTTTTTTTTTGCACTGGCCTTTTGTGTGCTGACCGGGCCCCTCTTTTGCAAAAAAACAAAAAGAGGTTACGACTGGCATGCAAAAGAAGGACCCGGTTGTCATGCCAAAGGAGGACCCAGCCAGCATGCAAAAGGAGGCTCTGGCAGGTACACAAAGGACGTTCTGGCAGGCATGCAAAAAAGAAAAAAGAAAGGACCTGGCCAGTACACAAAAGAAGGATTTCTTCAGTGGTGGCGTGAGGCATACTGTATGGCACCCACCCACTCATAGTTCTCACCCAACAGCCTGTGGACATTTTTGCAACATTTCCCCCTGAGTGGCCAGGATGCTGAGCCAGAGGTGAGCCAAGTGAAGAGGATAATGAAGGTCAGCACAGGGGGCGAGGGGCAATTATAAATGTAGGCAGGCCCAAATGTTGGGCATTGCAACTATTAGAATTTTGCGGGTCATTCTTAAATCCCTTCATCCGGCACTATTGTAACTTTGAATGGTTGTGGAATGAATGGACATTCAGTGAGGACTAGAGAAATTCAGAAAGTCATTTAAAAAAAAATCTTTCTTGCATCTTCCTCTCAGAAAAACCTAAGTTCTGCCTGCCCTGCCTTTGGAATACCAAACACCTTTACTGGAAATTCTATTTCCTCCTTAATTGTTCTCTCTTTTCCTTTTTTTCATAATTCTTAGGGACACAAGTTAAAATGGGGAAAAACATGATGCAGAATAATCTGAGGTAATTCCTACTTCTTGTATTCGCCATTTCATAAATGGCTGAGAACTGAGATGTTTGCGAGGACCTTTGATTGATTGATTGATTGATTTGGCTTGTATGCCGCCCTATTCCCGGAAGACTCAGGGCGGCTAACAATCAGAAGGGGAGGAAGGTACAAAAATAAAAATAGAAAACAGAAATTTAAAATACAACAGTCATAACCTCGGAGGGGGCTGGATAGTTTAACAGCCCCAGGTCTGCTGGAACAGCCAGGTCTTAGTTGCTTTGCGGAAGGCTGGAAGGGTGGTAAGGGTCCGGATCTCAACGGGGAGATCGTTTCAGAGAGCCGGAGCAGCCACAGAGAAGCCCCCCCCCCGAGGGGTCGACAGTTGACATTGGCTAGCAGATGGTATTCGGAGGAGGCCTAATCTGTGGAATCTAATTGGTTGTAGGGAGGTAATTGGCAGGAGGCAACGAATTGAGCTGACGAGGGCGTGAGTGACTATCCGAAGGGCCTCCCGGTCCAGATAGGGTCGCAAAGGCCCCCCTGGTCACAGCCGACAGATGATGTTCTAGAGTCAGCTGCGGATCCAGGAGGACTCCCAAATTGCAAACCCTGTCTGAGGGGCGTATAATTTCACCCCCCAGGCTGAGAGATGGAATAGCTGGATCATCTTTGGGAGGGAGCATCAATAGCCACTCAGTCTTATCGGGATTGAGCACAGCCCTTTTTTCTACTTCATTCTCCTTATCCATCTCACAGCGTTCAACCCAGTGGTGGGTTTCAAATTTTTTTAGAACCTCTTCTATAGGTGTGACCTGCTTTGTGGGAGTGGCTTGCTGGCCATACGACTGGGTAGGAGTGGCTTGCCAGCCATATGACTGGGTGGGTGTGGCCAACTTATAAAAACTCACTTAAATGTCATGAAACTCACTTAACAACGCTCTTGCTTAGCAACCAAAATGTTGGCTCAGGAACTCTGGCATTTGAAGCACGCAAGTCTTAAAGCTGTCAGGTTACAAGACCCTTGCACCCCTAACCCTTTAGGAAAAAAACCCCAGGGGTGTTCAAACTTGACAGCTTTAAGACTTGTGGACTTCAACTCCCAGAATTCCTCATCTTGCTCTTCATCTTGATGATGTGCAGACAGGCGGTGGGGAGACAGCTGGACAGTTCTAAATGGCACTGTAGATTTGTGGAACCTCTTCTATAGAAGAGGTTAGAGCTGGCAGGAACCCACCCCTAATTCAACCTCAAGGATCACATTAGCTGTCCTTTAGTATTTAAGGAGCAAAGCCGAGCCGAGCCGAGCCGAGCCGAGCCAAGACAAGACAAGACAAGACAAGCCAAGACAAGACAAGACAAGACAAGACAAGACAAGCCATGGCCAAACAGCAAACTTTCCTATTTTGTTTTTGTTTTTTGTTTACCTCCTGAGGCTCCCTGTGAGGACTGTCAAGGTGCAGAAGAATTACACGGTCCTTTGCTCCCACCATCAGCCAAGCCCTCTTCTCATCCAGGAGGAGGGACTGGAATGCAAGGTCAGCCTCTGAGTTCAACAGCAGGCGGGAGCTGTTTGATCTCAGCAGGTCTAGAAGGTAGAGTGTAGACAAAGAAATGGTGATTTTTATCTTTGTAGTCCCTCAAAAGGGATAAGCATTTATCTAACTTTTCTTTATCTTTGAAAACCGGCCAAAGAGATTAATTGTAAAAATATCAACATATGGATCAATGACTCTGCTCTGATTTTTTTTTAAGCCAGCAGGCTGCTTATGCAAAGGAAAGCAAACCTTTTGGTTGCAATTTTATACCTCCGATATATTCTCATTGGATTTAGGCTGCAGTCTTATAAATATTCTGGAAGGCAGTAACATGAACTTCCTTCCAAATAGAAGCCAGTCACCCCAAGTCCAAGGAACTCTTGTGGTAATTCCTGGAATTACCAAATGGCTTCCAAGTTGACCTTTGAAGAAGACATAGAAACCTCAGCTCTGAAGTGGGGCTCCAACATCTTCGTATGCTTTGCCAGCCTTAATATGAAATGTTGTCTTCACAAAGTTTGAAGGGAGTGCTTTTTATTAGAACTTTTTGAGGTTCATCTCTTAAGATATTATCAATTCAGCCTTTTTTATTCTTTTCCATTTTGGCCAAGCTGATAAAGCAGAATTCAACATTTGAAGACATTTCATCCCACCCTCCTACTAAAGGGGAGGCTTTTTCTTCCTTTCCATAGAGAAATTTCTTAATGGCCTAGTGACATTAGCTGCCACATTATAGCCTAAATAAAGTCAGAAGTGTAATTAGGTTTCAGATACACACTGAAATCACGACTTCGGAATGGCCTGTTTTCCTTCCCACTCCTCTCCCCTGGCTCCCAATCTTTCTATCAAGAATTCAATACCAATCGCTGAAAACATGCTACTTGGTCAGGGGGTGTAGCAATTCAGGGGTCAAAGAGGAAACCAATTCATGCTTTGCTACCTGACTTACTCTCTAGCCCGTTTCTGCAGGACATTCCATGCCATCGTATTTTCAGAAAGGAGAGCAAACTTGGCATCTTTTCAAAAAAAAAAAAAAAAGCCCTTAGCTGCATCTGTTTATTTTTATTTCTACAAAGAGCATGGAGCCTACCAGGGGCCTAAAGACAATATTTAAAAATAGCGATGGAGGCTTGATTGCATGCCATTGTTGGAAAGCAACAATAGAGAGTTCTGTAAATACACTAGCATTGAGTATGACAGATTCCTGAAGTTTTTATCCCTTTAGTAGCTCGGAAAGGTGAAGACTGGCCTTGTTTCACCAGAGCGGCAACTGCAGGAAAGCTGATATTAAAAGTAACATCTTTATGAGCTGTAGTGGATAGCATAAGAACAATAAATAGGAGCCATGAGCCATTAGGGTTGACTCAGCCTTCCATCCTTCCGAGGTGGGTAAAATGAGGACCCAGATTGTTGGGGGCAATATGCTGACTCTCTGTAAACCGCTTAGAGAGGCCTGAAAGGCCTATGAAGCGGTATATAAGTCTACTGCTATTGCTATTATTGCTATTAGAGAGTAATGTTGCAAGCTCCATATGGAATTGTTAGTGGAAGTGGGTACCACTTGAGAATGCGCTTACTCATTAAAAGCTATTATTATAGACATATGAATCCAGCACTGCAGTTGATATACATCATCCTAAGTTGTATGGCAACCCAGAGTCAGCATTTGTTGTCGTGGAACAAAACTATCCTATTTACTGGCTTGTCTGAATCTTTGCAGCCCAGATTTGATGCTCTGCTAAAGGAAGCAGTTACGGAGGGGGGCATAGAGGATAGCAATAGTAGTTAGAATTATATACCACTTCATAGTGCTTTTTCAACCCTCTGTAAGTGGTCCACAGAGTCAGCATATTGCTCCAACAATCTGGGTCCTCATTTTACCAACCCTGGAAGGATGGAAGGCTGAGTCAACCTTGAGCCAGTCAGGATTGAACTGATGGCAGTTGGTAGAATTAGCCTGCAATGCTGCATTCTAACCACTTTGTCATCATGGCTCATGAACAAATACCTTGGAGATGGCTACTGCTAGGCACTCCTCATTATTATTTTTATCAGTTTGGATCCAAAGTTCGGGAAGCAAGCTTTTGAACTGTGTCAAATCCTTTCCAAGGCCATAAAGTTGGACCTTGTAACAAGAAACCAAATGGGGAAATATTCCTAGCCCATCTCTGCTGTTTAGGAGAAAGAAAGAGCATCCTCTGCTCAGCCAGCCTGCTGCTAGATGAGAATCTCTGTATCTGCATGCTACAGCTTTGGTGGTCTCCCTGATTGCCACTTGGGAAGGATTTGTTTCACTGCCCCGGTGTGCTATTGTTCTTGGCCTCCTTCTCTCAAGCACATCTTTCCTTTGCAGCCCTTGCCTTGGGTTGTCTCATTTCCTCTTGGCAGGCCCATCTGTTTCTTTCTCTCTCCCCTTCCTCTTCTGCTCCAGGACAGAGGGCGTCACTGGAAGCTTTCATAATGTAAACCCTGTCATCCTCTTCACCCTTGAACTTGGCTTGATATCTCTGAGTCACACCTCCTGCCATTGTCTGGGCTGCCCCCGTGATCCTCCTAAGGCTGGGAACTTCCTTCAGTAAAGACCAAAAGAAAGCATCTTTAACATGATCTGCTAGACCTTAGGGCACCATGAACTGGGAGAAAGTTGCTCCTCAGCTTCGTGCTTTTCAAAGAAATCCAGATCTATTGGTTTCTTCTGTGGGCTGCCAAAATAACTCTTAGCAATATATCTCAAAGCAAATGTTTTGCAAATGTCAATGGCCTGCAACAATATCTGGGGTGTCTAGCTGAATTCCAGGTTGTTGTTCCAGGTTTGTCTATGTTGAGTTCCAGGTTGCCATCTTCCTCTCCAGTCCAAAACATGATTCAATCCTCAAGCTGCTTTCAGCTCTCCAATAATAGTTTGCTGAGTCCCATATCAGTTATTACACAGACCCAAATTATAGAGAGGACTGCCATTCAGGAGTATCATTGTTCCATCCAATTGATTGATATTTACTTTAGCAGAAGAATCAACATTCTCTTGAATTTCTCTGTTTTTAAATCAAGCCTGATCTTTTATCAATCAGTTGTACCATAATGAAGTTGTGTAACTTGGATTTATTTTAAGATAGGAGCTGGCTTGCATGTGTATCTGTATGTCAGAAAACAATCTGCATATGTAAGTATAGGTAGTCCTCAATTAACAACCACAATTAGGATTGGTAGCTCAGTCATTGTGAAGCAGTTGCTAAGTGAAACTACAACTGTGCTTATATTTTACTTTAGCTTTCATTTCCTTTATGAAGGCCTTGAATTGAGGAATTGAGGAATGATCATAAAGTTACTTTTTAATCATAACTGCAAATGTTCACTAAGTGAGGCAATCCCTAAATGAGGATTACCTGTAGCTGTTATACTAGTATTTCTTTTAGGAAGAATTTAAGATTTCCTCTCAGGGAACATAACAATACTATGGAAGAGTGGGAATTAGCAACAGTCCAATTATTTGGAAAGCACCTGGATGACATTGATAATTGGGGCATTTATGTTGTACTTACCTAGAATGGCCCACTTGGTTTGTTTGCTAGCTAGCCAACTGAAATTAGAATGTAAGGAAAAAGAGAGAATCCGCTTTCTGTGACTTTCTTTTCCGAAAGCTTCAGTTTCAGCAGAGGTCAGAAAATGAAGGTATGGATTAGCAAATACCAGAAAAAGAGAAGGAACAGCATACAAAGGTAAGACCGAGGAGAGGGGAAGCAATCTGCATTAATTAGACCACAATCCTTAGCACACAGTAAGAGTAACATGAAACATACCTTGGTATGAGAGGCGAAGGCGGGGGACCCCTTCCCTCCAGGAACAGGTGTTCTCAATTGTTAGCAGAATATGCCAAGCCACCAGGACTAGCTTGGTGATGAAGCAATAGCACATGCCAAAAGTCAATCTGACCATCCCTTCTGCAGCCAAAAACACCTAGACCAGTCAGAAAGTCTTATTCACAGAGGCATTCTCTACTCAAGGAAAGATGTCTGCTAAGTACCTGCAAGGGAAATAGAAAAGAATCCTTACAAAAGACATATCCCAAAGAAGAGCATTCAGTGGTGCCGATGCTTCTGGTCAGTCTTACTGGAACATCACTGGGTTTGCTGGCTTCTGAACTAGAATTATGCTGACAGTTAGCAAATATCTCAACTATTTTGAGCCTGAATTTCATACTTTCTTCATTAAATGAAAACTTGATTTTTTTTAAAAAATGGAGATGATCACTATATATTTCTTCTCCCTCTGTGGACCATTTTATTTCTCAAGTCCTTGCTCAACCTTGAAAAACTGCTGATCAACCGTAGCAATACAGAATTTCCTATAGAATGTACAAGGTTAGCCAAGGATCCATGTGTCTTTATTAGTCTTGCAACCCAATGCAAGTATATTCAAAAGCAAACATATCTTTAATTACGATTATGGCATTCGTACTTCTACTTAACCCACCTGGATTGATAGAGATACTAGAATTTTAGAATATTTAACTCTAATAATATCCATCCAACTAAAGGTGCTACATATGTATATTTCAAAATTGAAAAATCAACCCTGCATTAAAAATTGGGGGAAAAGATGTTATGGAAAAATGTGATGTAAGTGGGGATAATGACTTTAGACCAACTGAAGATGAATTTTTAGTATGCAGTATGCTGTGTCAAGATATATTTTATCAGATGTAGTCCAATGTCAATATTTACAGCTACAATATTTGTTAACAACATTGTTTGGCCCAGCAGTATTTTCAGCTTCTGAGGTACTTGAGCTATTAGATCCTTTAAAACAAAACAAAAAATCATATTATTTTTATAGATATTTGTAATTAATAAATCAATTAGAAATTCCTATATTGCCTAGACCATGGGAAAGTCTTAACTTCTATAACAAGAGTGTCACTCAAGTTACAATTTGCAACCAACAAAATTAATGCTTATAATAGAGCCCAATATATTTGTATAGAAAAGTACTGTCAAAAGCAGCATTTTGTTGAAGATGCAATAAGGATAATGCTTCTTTAAAACACGTCTAATACTTGCTAAATTTTTGGAAAAAGATTATATAGTTATGATTGTGTAAGAAAAACTAATTTTCAGAGGATAGTATTTGCTTGAACTACATACCTAGTACTAGAATTTGACAACATACAGCATAAATGGATTCCCTGTGCCCTTTTCCCATTTTAAACAGTTAACTATGGCCAAAGGACTTATATTGCAGCCCTGGAAAGTGTATGGCCCCATTTACTCAATGTACAGGGCGGGGCATAACCTTTTCCTAGGGGGTCACAGCAACACTTGTAATAACAACACAAATAATTCATACACCATTCGAAAGCCCATCAAAAACTGAGTTTATTGACACGATTTAATAGTCAGTATGACCACCATTAGCCCTTCGAACAGCATTCAAATGAGGTGGATAAGAACACAACAAATCTTCAAACAGTTCCGTTCGATTTTCCAGATTTTTCAACACAGTTTCCAAATTCATTCTCAAAGTTTCAACCGAATATCGATTTTGACCTTGCTCCTGAATCATCAGAGCTTCCACTTCATCCTTAATCCTTAATTATGGCCCCAATGTTCTCTGCCGGATTGAGATCTGGCGAATTTCCCGGCCAGACATCATTGCCCCAAAATTCGACATTGTTTTCCTTTAACAATTGCTGAGTCGCATTTGCATTTCCGAATCGAATTTTCCAGCCATTCTTAAAGCAAATTTAACATTTAATAGCTCATTCAATTCAGTTTTTTATGGGCTTTAAAATGAGGTGTCGCGGAAGTTGTAAACTGCTGTCGATCTTGCTGTGACCCCCTAGGAAAAGGTTATGCCCCGCCCTGTATTGAGGATCAAATTACACTTGCTACCTTTGAGCAGATTGCCTATAGAGACAGAGGTTGTATCAACAAGAATACTGAAATATGGGACTCATTTACATAAAATACAGTGGGTTCAAAATATGACAGTTATATAAATATAATAGAAATACATATGTATTCCAATAACAACATTAGGTAAGTATATGCAATATTGTAACTGTTTACTGTTAAAATAATTTATCATAAGTTTTTTTTTTGTTTTCTCCTTGTGTTTCTTTCACTTTTTGTTAAATCATGTCTTGCTATTAATTTAAGGGCAGTGAAAAATAATTTTAGCTGCCTTTTAAAAACCAACCCGGATTTACAGGGAGCATCTCTCTACAAATCTACTCCCATAGCGGCAAAATTCTTTGACATCCGTTGAAGGAGCAAGACATTTCATAGGGAAATCCTGCCTCTCATTCTGCTCAAGTAATTTCCTTCTCTCCTCTCTATTCCTCTTATTCCTTTATATAGGGTAATGAATATTAAAGCTATCTCAGCTATTAGCTATTTGCTAATTGTCAGCCTCCCAGGCTGATCAAACAGGAAACATGACTAGTTGAGCTAATTCTATTTCATTGCAAGGCTAAACTAACAGAAATTTGTTAAGACTGAAATCTTCCATCTTCCCACCTCTTTTTATAGCCTGATAAGTTAGGGTGGATCCTTTCTGAGTTTCTTTCTCTGCTTGTTATGCAGCTGCAAACTCCCCCCACCTTAATCTTATTGTTCTCTAGGCAGCATCTCTTCCCCACAGTCACCCACCCACTCTTCTTCCAAGGTCACTCCTGCATGCCATGCATCAATGTTTAAAGTTTTACCAATGTGTATGCGTGTGTGTTTTAAACAAAATGGTCATCCAAATAGAAAGGATGAGGTTTGTTTTGACATTTGTCCCCTAAGTTTGTATTGGGGATGACTTCTGACTGAGAGTAAATTCTGGCTCTCAATCTGCAAGAAAAGAAGTTCAGATCTTAACACAAAAGGAGACAGGAAACAGGAAGAGCAGAGTGCTTCTGATCTTTTGCATTACTGATTGATGTTATCATCAGTTCATCATTTAATATAAACACAACACGTGAGATCGTGTTTGAAGGCAAGCTGTTAGGACAGAGGATAGTTCTTAATAAAATATGCCAATTAGCTTTTCCATATTATTCATACAGTAGCTTTCTCCAGGACCCAAGAATGAGTGGAATAGCACCATCAAACCTGGCATGATTTTCAGTACTTATGTGATATTCAGAAATGAAAAGGAAAATAAAATTCTTAGAAAGTTATCTTTTTTTATGGATTTGAAAAACCAAACACTTACAGCAGAGGTGGGTTGCTACTGGTTCAGCCCGGATCGGGCAAACCGGTAGTAAAATGAATTGCAACCCACCACTGACTGACAGATATCAATAATCAAAATATTACATGATTGAAAAACAAATGAACAGAGAATTAGTAAGAAATATTATCAATTATCCTGTCACTTTTCTTTCTTTCTTTCTTTCTTTCTTTCTTTCTTTCTTTCTTTCTTTCTTTCTTTCTTTCTTTCTTTCTTTCTTTCTTTCTTTCTTCCTTTCTATCTCCAACATCCTTGCTCATAGAACTGAAAATACTAGAAACTATTCATGAATTTAGGAATTTAAAAGTAAACGAAAACTAATCTGTCTGATTTAGAAAGTATTGTAATGACACATCTGACCATGGCATTAGAACAACATTCTGTAATAATAGCTTTGCCATAAAAGCTATTTCAGCAAATGCTGAAAATACCGGAGTATAAGATGCACTGGAATATAAGACGCACCAAAATTTTGAAGAGGCAAATTAAAAAAAAAGTTTTTGCACTCTGCAGACCTCCCAAAAATGGCCCGTTTTTTGTGAAAATGGGCCTGTTTTTTTGTCAAAAAAGGGCATGCATAGCCTTTAGGAGGCTTATAGAGTGCTTCTGGGGACTGGTGGGGGGCAAAAACGAGCAAAAAATGGCCTGCTTTTTTGCTCATTTCTGCCCTCCCCAGCCCCCAGGAACACTCTGGAAGCCTCCTAAAGGCTATGCATGGCCATTTTTGCAAAGGGGTAGCGTTTCAGGAGGCCAAAAATGCTGTATTCAGGGTATAAGATGAACCCAGATTTTCACCCTTTTTTGAGGGAAAAAGGTGCGTCTTATACTCTGAAAAATATGGTAAGTCTTTGATTTGTGGGTTTTTAAAAAAAAGAATTGGGTCTCTGCCAAGCTCAGGAAGATCCTATATAAAAGAATTGTAGAAGACAACATTAATAACCGGGTATTTTCTATAGGACAGAAAATGTTTAAAGTAAGGAAATAAATATTTTCTGCAGTTATTTTAAGTTATTTGACATAATTCATCTAAAAAAATGCTCTACATTTCCCTTCAGATCTGAAATGGGTTAAGTAAGACATGGCCTATGTCAGTGGTGGATTCAATTTTTTTTACTACCAGTTCTGTGGGCGTGGCTTGGTGGGCATGGCAGGGGAAGGATACTGTAAAATCTCCATTCCCTCCCCACTCCAGGGGAAGGATATTGTAAAATCCCCATTTCCTCCCAATCAGCTTGGACTCGGGAGGCAGAGAATAGATGGGGTAGAGCCAGTCAGAGGTGGTATTTACCGGTTCTTCAGAACTTGTCAGAACCTGCCTAATACCACCTCTGGCCTATGTTCGTATGACACACTGAACTACATAATAGAATAACCGAGTTGGAAGGGATCTTGGAAGCTTTCTAGCCCAAACCCACTGTTCTAGCAGGAAACCTTACATTTCACACAAACGGTTGTCCAATCTCATCTTAAAACCCTCCATGTTATTTTATAATAAACATTTTATTTATTTATTAAACAAATGTATGCAGCTGCTCAACTCACCTACAGTGACTCCTTAAATCACTTTAAACTAACCATTCCTGTTTTAAATTAGTAGCCTGTAAAATGGGGTCAGTTTATGGATCAGTGTGTACTGTAAACCCAGAAAATTGAAGTTTCTTGAATAAGGTCTGCTTAACCAAACTATTGAGAAGTGCATTTTATGGATGCAATTAATTCTGGAATTACATGAAAACATTTTCCTTTTTCAAAGAGAAGATGGAGGATGGAGTCAGGTGTGGACCACAGTGATGTAGAAGGGGATTATGTACAGGGCGGGGCATAACCTTTTCCTAGGGGGTCACAGCAACACTTGTAATAACAACACAAATAATTCATACACCATTCGAAAGCCCATCAAAAACTGAGTTTATTGACACGATTTAATAGTCAGTATGACCACCATTAGCCCTTCGAACAGCATTTAAACGAGGTGGATAAGAACACAACAAATCTTCAAACAGTTCCGTTCGATTTTCCAGATTTTTCAACACAGTTTCCAAATTCATTCTCAAAGTTTCAACCGAATATCGATTTTGACCTTGCTCCTGAATCATCAGAGCTTCCACTTCATCCTTAATTATGGCCCCAATGTTCTCTGCCGGATTGAGATCTGGCGAATTTCCCGGCCAGACGTCATTGCCCCAAAATTCGACATTGTTTTCCTTTAACAATTGCTGAGTCGCATTTGCACGCATGCAAGGAGCTTTGTCATGAAGATCATCAATTTTCCAGCCATTCTTAAAGCAAATTTAACATTTAATAGCTCATTCAATTCAGTTTTTTATGGGCTTTAAAATGAGGTGTCGCGGAAGTTGTAAACTGCTGTCGATCTTGCTGTGACCCCCTAGGAAAAGGTTATGCCCCGCCCTGTACTTTTTCTCCCATGCTATGACTTTCTACCTTTGCTAATCCACTCTTCAATTTCACTAACTTTCTGAGTATCACTGTCTTATTTCGGGGGTGGGGAGACCATGATTTTAGTGGAGAAGTGTCAGATTTTAATGCTAAAAATCAAGTGTAAATGCACTGTGCGTGATTATCCATATTTCAGGGAGCCTAACATTTCTCTAGTTATACGAAGGATATAAGACAGAGGTGGGTTCCTACCAGTTCGCACCTATTTGGTAGAACCGGTTCGTGAAATCTACCGAACCGGTTAGAAGAGGTTCCACCAGTGGACCTGGAAAGCAGGCCACACCTACAGAAGAGGTTCCAAAATTTTTTGAAACACACCACTGGTCCTTGGATATGATTATTCTACACTATCATGCTCATATTTATAAAACTCAGTGCCTCTGTGAAAGGTAAGGATGACTACTGTGTTTGTGGTGCAATTAGAACATTGCATGTGTTGAAGTTGTTTTAACGCAAACCAAAGATGCCTTTTAAAAAACAAGTTTACATCATATTCTTATGCATGCCAGTGCTCTGTGTGAGGTAATTTAAGGTGGTTCTGACAAGTGTCGTCGGCATCTTCATATCCGGTCACATGGGCGGCAAGCCACTCCCACAAAGGAGGCCACACCCACAGAGTAGGTTCGAACAATTTTTGAAACCCACCACTGATATAAGAGAATTCTCATGGAATATCCCTGCCTTTCTTTACCCTTAAGGTCTTTATATTTCCCCTTGTTCAGATATTTTATAGTAATAGGTTTATTATCCCTTTTTCTATCCACACTTTTCTATGCTGCATATTCAAGACCTGGATGTAAGACAACTTATTTTTTTTTTTTACTTAGATGTTCTTTGTAAAAATGAACAGAAGAATTATTAAAAAATATTATTGATGATCATTTATTTATTCATTAAATTTAGATGCCGCCCAGTTCACTGATAAGGCGACTCTGGGCAACTTATAAACAGATAATATATTATTCAGTACCACAGTAATCCAGAATTACATTTTAAAAGCCCCGAGTCTGTCAATACATGGCTTATATTTCATGTCACTAGTATGCCGTCTTCCAAGATAGTCTTGGATCCTAAAATAATGGGAATATGCTTGGGATAAAAACTAGATTGACATACTCTTGATTTCAAAATTTAGTATAGCAATGACAATCTGTGAGTAGAGCAGATCCTTTTAATATTTATATTTTATTGTGTTAACTAATCTAGATGAAATGTGAATATATATTGCTAATCCATGTATGATATGCTGAGTAAATAAATGTGATTAGGGTTTCCAGATCTGAGCTGCAAAACTCCGGTCAACCATTCAAGGAGATGCAATAAATTATTACTCTTAAGTACTCATCCAGATTACTGGAGCTCTATGAATAGTTAATGAGTCTTTGTTGAATTTATTCAGATGATTTGTGCTGATGACTTTATTTGAAAAGTAAAACTGATTGGTCAAAAGTCTGGAAGTTGACTCAACTTCCAGGCAACTCTACCTTGATGGCTGAGAATCTTCATCGACACACTGGGAAAAAGGGCTTTGAATTGTATTTCTCTCTGTCTGTATTTTTTTCTGTCTGTCTGTATGAATGAATGGGCTTAAAGCCAGGGATGGGATTCTACCGGTTTGGATTGGTTCAGGGAAACTGGTAGTTCCGATGATCAGGCGGGCCCACACGCCCCTGCGCTTTCCTGACCTATATCTTCTCAGCTGATTAACACAGAAGAGCGGATTGCAGCGCCTCAGCTGTGTTACTCCCCAGCAGTAATGCAGAAGGTAAGTGACAAATGCAAGGCTAATTCAAACTCAGTTTATAGATAATCCTCGACTTACAACCATTCATTTAACTACTGTTTGAAGTTATAAACGGCCTGAATAAGTCCTTGCACTTATAACAGTTGCAGCATCCCTGCAGTCATATGATCAAAATTTGGGCACTTGCCAACCATCATGTGTTTATATACTGTATTTATGATGGTTGCAGCTTCCCTGGGTCACGTGATTGGCATTTGCGACCTTCCCACCTAATTCTGATGGGCAAAGTCAATGGGGAAACCGGATTCACTTAACAATTGAATGATTCATTTAACAAGTGCAGCAATTTGCTTAAACACTGTGGCAAAAAAGGTTGTAAAATCAGGTATGACTCACTTAATTGCCTTGTTTAGCAATGGAAATTCTTGCCTCAATTTTGTGATCATGTTGAGCACTACCTGAACAGTTTTTAATGAAATCAATTACTTCTATTTAATGAAATCAATGTCTTAGTGACCCATTAAAGAAAATGCATAGGTTGCAGTGGTGGGTTTCAAAAATTGTTGGAACCTACTCTGTGGGTGTGGCCTCCTTTGTGGGAGTGGCTTGCCGCCCATGTGACCGGATTTGAAATTATGAATTAGTACTTAGGTCGGTCCAAGTAGCTATTCAGAAACTCTGGCATTGAAGCATGCAGGTCTTAAAGCTGTCAAGTTACAAGACCCTTGCACCCCTAACCCTTTAGGAAAAAAACCCAGGAATCTTCAAACCTGACAGCTTTAAGACTTCTGGACTTCAACTCCCAGAATTCCTCCTTCAGTCATGTTGCGGTGACATCATTTGCGTGGATCTGCTCCATCTTCAGTTTTTTCACAGGGGGGAAGGGCTGCCGCTGAAGATGCCGACGAGCCCCCGCTGCCACCAGAATAAAACTGCTGCTGCCTCCTCCTCCTCCTCCAACAGCACCACCGCATTTGCTGCCCAGTGCTGCGGCTGAGGTGAAGCCACCAAAGCTCCCACTGGCGCCCCCGCCCGTGGCACCAGTGGTGGCGCCTCCCCCTTCGCTCGGAGCACCTGAGCTGGGTCCCACATTACCCCTGCCATTGCCTCCTCCTCCTCCGTTGTGCTTTTGAAAGCCATGAGGCCTTTTTTTCCTGCTCCTGCCCCCTCCGCCATCTTCCTACTGGCTCCCGCGGCCTCATGGCTCCTCAAAAGCATGGTGGCGGAGGTGGGGGGAGGGATAACATGGGGCCCAGATAAGGTGCTCCGAGTGGAGGGGGAGGCATTGCTGCCATGGGCGGGGTTGCTGGAGGGAGCTTTGGCGGCTTCACCTCAGCTGCAGTGTTGGGCGTGCTGTTGGAGGAGGAGGAGGCAGCAGCAGATATTCCGGTGGTGGCGGGGGCTTTGGGGGTTCACTTCAGCCACAGCACTGGGAGCAAGCAGCTAGGACTGGCTGCCCACAAAGGACCTCCCCGGGCTTGCTTTGCTGAAAACGGGGCGACTGGCGCTAGTTTGAGCGGCTGCAGCCGGCGCAAACTACCGTCAGTCGCCCAGTGCTCAACAAAACAAGTCTGGGGAGGTCCTTTGCAGGTGGCCAGTTCTAACCGCACATTAGAGGGAACATTGCCAGCATTCCCGGAAGTTAATTACAAGGACCGGCAAGGACCGGTAGGAACCAACCCATGATAGGTTGGCTTCACACAACATGCGCTATACGTATATAGATAAGTATGTTGTGAGAAGACAGCCAAAAATGCTCTTATTTATTTTCTTAAATTTGAAATGAATGCTGCATATGATTAGTTGCCAATCAGATATTGAAAAATGAAAGATTGATTGGGCTCATACAGTATATCATACTAAGTTCTAATTTAAGAACAATATTAATTTTAGTTTTGTTAAGTACAAAACATAATAAAGGTAAAGGTCCTCCCGCACATGCGTGCTAGTCATTTCCGACTCTAGGGGCAGTACTCATCTTTGTTTCAAAGCCAAAGAGCCAGCACTGTTCAAAGACATCTCTGTAGTCATGTGGCTTGCATGACTCAATGCTGAAGGCGCATGGAGCACATGTTACCTTCCCACCAAATGTGGTTCCTCTTTTTTCTGCTTGCATTTTTACGTGCTTTCGAACTGCTAGGTTGGCAGAAGTTGGGACAAGTAATGGGAGCTCACTTTGTTATGCGGCACTAGGGATTCAAACCACTGAACTGTCAACCTTCTGATCGACAAGCTCTGTGTCTTAGCCACTGAGCCACCGTGTCCCTTCCAAAACATATTAAGTTATTCTGCCTTGACAAATCACTTTTCTTCCTGAAAGCATCAACGCATGGCCAATTCAACCTGATTAGCTATCAGACTTTGACAAAACTCCTTTGTTAATCAGAATCATGATAACATAACCCCAGCCCAATGGCTTATTGTATTCTGTGCTTGTCTGCTGCCTGGGTGTATTCAGAGAGTTTTAATTCTCACCCACTGGGAAAGGTTCCAAGTTGAGAATATTACTTTATGAGGTGTTTCTCTATAGATCTATTGAAGAACATCTTTCTTAACAAAAGAAGACTTTGCTCTTTCCTGTTTTCTCTTTTGAAGTGCTGATCAAACTGGCATTTTCATAGTAATATCAATAAAACAGAGATATAAATGCTCCTAGGAGACAGATTTCATTTAGCTTTTCATTCCAGGCAAGCACAATATCCCACAGATTCTCATCATTAGCCCCCAGCTTTGGGGTCAAAGTACTGTTCATATATGATGCTAACTCAAGAATACATTGTCTAGCACCAAGTACATTTTCTTACCTGGCCTGCCAAAGGGTCAGGGTACAATAAGAGGAGCCATGGAGTAAAAGTTCTTAGTGGCAGCTCCGGTCCTTTGGAACAGCCTGTACCCGGAGGGATCAATGGCCCCATTCTTATGGCCTTTTGAAAAATAATTAAAAACTATTTTTTTGGGGGGGGGAGGGAAATGCCTTTTGTGATTAAGCAACAAGCGGAAAATCTGTGCCATTACAGTAGCATTTGTCAATGTTTGCAGTTTTTAATCCTGACTTGTATTTTGACTTTATACACTGCCTAGACTAATGCCTGTAATATTCAGGCATTTAAACCACATTGTTCAGTTTACTGCAGATGAAAAACTTACAGTTAAGGGAAAGAACATGTGCTCCTAGTGGAATTTTGTCTGTGTTCAAAGCATCCTTTAAACTTCTTGATTCTTTCCTAAATGTTTGCAAGCTTGTAGGAATAACACCATGTTCTGAAATTCAAACATTATATCAATAACTCCAGACTGTAGTTCAGGAAAGAGCCGATGGAAATAGCAAAGACTAATATATGCATGTATACTTGCATCTGTCTCTGTCTCTGCCTCTCTCTCTGCCTCTCTCTCTGCCTCTCTCTCTCTCTCTCTCTCTCTCTCTCTCTCTCTCTCTCTCTCACACACACACACACACACACACACACACACACACACATGCACTCTTTGTACATACATACAGATGTAGAACCTATGGAAAGACTCTTTTTTCAAAAGCTATTCAGTAAAGTATGATCATAAAAAACATATTAACAGCATATTTCTCTATCAAATCTAAGGTAAAGGTAAAGGTTCCCCTCGCACATATGTGCTAGTTGTTCCTGATTCTAGGGGGCAGTGCTCATCTCTGTTTGAAAGCCGAAGAGCTAGTGCTTTCCGAAGACGTCTCCGTGGTCATGTGGCTGGCATGATTAAAAACCAAAAGCTCACAGAATGCTGTTACCTTCCCACAAAAGGCGGTTCCTATTTTTCTATTTGCATTTTTATATGCTTTCGGTTGGCAGAAGCTGGGACAAGTAACGGGAGCTCACTCCGTTACGCGACACTAGGGATTTGAACCGCCAAACTGCTGACCTTTCTAATTGACAAGCTCAGTGTCTTAGCCACTGAGCCACCGTGTCCCGATCAAAGCTAGGACTTTCAATTGTGGAGAGATCTGAAGCCCAGACAGCGCACATACAAGAAAATATAAGATGGATCAACAAATACAATCCTATTCCTTGAGGAACTTTTCAGAAGGATAGCAATAGCAGTTAGACTTATATACCGCTTCATAGGGCTTTCAATCCTCTCTAAGCGGTTTACAGAGTCAGCATATCGCCCCCACAGTCTGGGTCCTCATTTTACCCACCTCGGAAGGATGGAAGGCTGAGTCAACCTTGAGCCGGTGAGATTAGAACCGCTGAACTGCAGATAACAGTCAGCTGAAGTGGCCTGCAATACTGCACCCTAACCACTGCGCCACCTCGGCTCCTCAGGATAAGGTAAAGTACTTTCTACTGTAGCCTTCTAGAAATGAAAACAGAATTGACAAACATGGAAAAGTTGCCAACATTGAGCTTTTCAAATAACAGTATCTCACTTCTACCTGTTCTACAGTAAACAACTTAATATTAGCCTTATTTTTCAATAGGGATTAACTTACTGATGCCTGGGCTTGCTCTAATGAGAAGAAACTGGTGGCTCTGTTGTGCTCCCTTGCATTGAGTCAGGCAATGTGTTGCTTTTGGCAAGACGTACAACAAATTTCTTCCAAGAGTGCTGCAGCTGATATTGCCCCTATTTCAGAATTGTCACCACTGTTCATCATTCCCTGGATTCCTGTTTAACCACTGATTTCTTATCTTAAAATTCTAGAAACTACAATGGAGTCTCCCATATGATTAGCCTCACAGCAAACTACTGTTTGTCAAAATCAAACCCTACAGGAGACAGAATATGTCTAGCAACAGTTGCATTAGTAAGTCATTGATATATGTGAGATGCAAAAGAGCTTAACCGAAAGGAAACACAAAACTGAAGAACTGACACTTGTCTGAGTGACAACAGTCCAGTGGTGGGTTTCAATTTTTTTAGAACCTCTTCTGTTGTGGCCCAGCAGGAGCCATTGGAGCTGCCGATGGACTCCAATAGCGAGAACCCCTATGAGTCTGCTATGGAAGATGTGGGGGACCCTGGGTTCAGATTCAGAGCAGGGAACAGAGAGGCTGGTTGGACACCAGGTGGCGCCTGAGGCATGGCGCAGTGGGGAAGATCAAAGGGAGTTTGTCCCTGACACCAGGGACAAATGGAGGGTGGAGAAACGGAGGCAGCAGTTACGGAGACAGAATCATACAAGATAATCAAGCCCAGGTGGTTGTGGCTTGGCCCCTCCCAAGAGAGTATATGAGACTTTAGTAGGAGTTCTTTTGCAGGACACAACCGTTCGTAGTAATCTGGAGAACTCCTTGTCTGGTCTGCCTTGTGTTCCCATGTCTGCTGGAGTCTGGGTTGCTGCCAACATCTTGCCAGTGAGTCGTGTCTGGGCTTTCAGCCAGCAGGATTATAATTGCTGTGAATAATGAGTGGCAAACAGCTAAGCTTGTGTCTGCGTTCATTACCGGACGGAGGGGGGCCAGAACACTCTTCTGTAGATGCTTTGTGGGAGTGGCTTGCTGGCCATGTGACTGGGTGGGCATGGCCAACTTGTAAAATGTGGTGAAACTCACTTAATAATGCTCTTGCTTAGTAACCAAAAAGTTGGCTCAGAAACTCTGGCATTTGAAGCACGCAAGTCTTAAACCTGTCAAGTTACAAGACCCTTGTACCCCTAACCCTTTAGGGAAAAAGCCCAGGGGTGTTCAAACTTGACAGCTTTAAGACTTGTGGACTCCAACTCCCAGAATTCCTCCTCTCGCTCTTCATCTTGATGAAGTGAGGACGGACAGGGTGGGAGGGAGCTGGAACCGGTTCTAAACGGCACTGTAGATTTGTGGAACCTCTTCTATAGAAGAGGTTAGAACTGGCAGAAACCCACCCCTGCAACAGTCCTATCCCTATTTTAGTGTTTCTCAACCTTAGCAACTTGAAGATGTCTGGACTTCAACTCCCAGAATTCCCCAGCCAGCGAATGCTGGCTGGGGAATTCTGGGAGTTGAAGTCCGGACATCTTCAAGTTGCTAAGGTTGAGAAACACTGCCCTATTTGTTTGGGAATTTCTGCTTCTCAGTCACCCAGAACAGTTGTCTTTGGATTATATGGTTATCTGCAGAGTGCATTTCAACAATTGCATGAGATTCCAAACCATAAATTAGCCAGCCCCATTTTAGCATAACCTTCCATGCATCTGATCTTCCTAACGTTATGCAAACCCACTCTTTGAATAAACCACGGTGATAATAACCATAGTTAAATGTGTGACCACAGTCATATCCTATCCTATCACTTCAATGGATGATCCAATTGACAAAATAGATCCATTGACAGAATTGACAAATGAACAGCTGTTTTCATATAATTTCCTTCTTAAAGTGATGCTCTGGAAGGCACAGCAATCTTTACTGCCGAGTCATCTAACAATTGGACAAAAAGCTGAGTTTACAGTTCTCCCTTGACCACACCCCTCACATAAAGGAGGATACTTCAGTCTTCATTATCAGAATGTACCAACTGCCTCTTTCCCCATTTGAACTGGGTTGTTGGAAGGAAATTAATTCCTTCTTTCTGTAGACCTGTCAAACTCCCGGTCTATGGACCAGATGTGTCATGTGCTGGCCACACCCACACCCATTTAGTGAAGGGAGGGAGTGCCAATACATCACATGATGCTGATGTGACGACGTGAGTTTGACACCCCTCCTGCTGTAGTCCATTTTCCTTGACTTATTCACTTCCTCGGAAGCGAATTGCTTTTCCTAGTGTGCCAGGGACTTGTTAGCATCATCTTCATTTCATTAATTTAATGGGAGTAAGCATGTTTGCGGCTACAACTGCTGCTGAACAACACCTGCTGTTGAAAGTTGGCATGTATAATGGTACAGTTCATTAATGGTAAACGATAACCATCAGACAATACTTGGATATAAGAAGCCCACTATCCTGAAATGTATGCATGCTGATTTATATCAAAGGCAGCAGAATATTTAAGTAACCACACTTCCAAGCCAATGCCATAGTAGGAAGTAGCTATTATATCTAGGGAAATCTCACTATACCCAAGTAACAATACTATTATTAAGGAAGATCATCTATTTTTATAAAATAACAGACATAAAAGGAAATGTTAGTGAATAGGAAGCAAGTGGGCTGGAAGGGAAGGTGCAATGGCAAGCCGGATCATAACAACTTTTTTCATTGGCATTCCTCCATGCCCTATCAATACACCTTGCACTTACAAATTTAGTCCATTGTTGTTCAAAGAACGGCAGCTGTAGCCTGCCAAAATGGCAACAGACAGAGTCTCTCCAATTATATTAATAGCAGCGTCCCATAGTGGATTAGAAACTATCAGTGTTGGAACATCTTGAGAATGACGCAACCCAAAAAGTTAAATTGGCATCGCACAAGACTAGATGAATTTCTTAAAGACATCATAGTCTTGACAGTTCCCTTTGGTAATAAACAGCTTGTAGTCTTGCCTAAAAAGCAGTGGCGCATATGTGTGTGTGTGTTTGTGTCTGTGTGTGTATGTGTGTATGTACTGACTCAGCTGAAAATAGCACTAAGAGAGTTAAATTATTAATACATGCATCAATAATACTATAGGGAATGTATAAAAGGCAAATATGTACATCTAAAATTGAGTAGGATATCAAAAGTAACATAATCCTTGAGAGGTCTACATTCTTCTGCCCTTTTACATAGGGATGTCATCATGTAGGATGAAACTGACACCTATCACCTGTCTAACACATGGCTTGACATTTAGTCAAACAATTCAAATTCCTCATGGCATCTGATGTGTCCGATTGCTGTTTGCATTGTCAGTTCTGCAGTGCAGTCTTAGGCGCAACTACTCCGCAACAAGTGACATTGACATCAGTGCAGATCTTGCTCCGAGGTGCCTCTGGGCACTCTCACACAACCACTGAGGTCATCAATTTGGCCCTTTGCAGTAGTTTTGTGCAGCTGCAAAAGTGTCCTCTTTGCCATCCCCCGGACCTGGGAGAATCAGGAAGTGGAAGAATACAAAGGCCATTTTACTGGTCAACGGAAGAACAGAAAAATGGGCAATACCTCCCACGATCTTTGCTAATTGTGCCAGAGGAGTGAAAAAGCCACTCACCTAAAGAAATAAAAGATGGCTAGGTTTGAGGGGTACCTTCAGCAGGCAGAGAATAAAACCCAGGAGCTGGGGAATAACACAAACTGCCTACTCTTCAACTCCAGAGGAAATACTGCAGAGAAAGCTTTAAAACTGAGCCAGTAGTAAAATGGCTCAGTTGTCCAAATCTTACAGCCTCACAGGGACAGAAAGAGTTGTGTGCCAGGCCTCTGGTTGTTGTTGATTTAGTGGATGGAAGTAATATGAGGGCCAGATTTGAAGAATTAGGGTTGAAACAAAAGAATAATGTAAACCTGAACCTAAACCTATTATTGGCTTTGCTGGGTTGTGTTTCTGACTATCTTTTACTATTTGTCAACCATTCCCTTTATGGCTGTATGTGGTAAATAGAAAATATTGCTTTCTTCCAAAAGCTGAAAATGGTAGGGTAAAGGGATACTTTTCTCTTGCTGCATTGTCATTTCTAATTCAATGAGTTTTGCTGGCTTTTCAACAGAGGTGAATTCGGGATTAGAGTGCACATTAAATATAGCGAGTTTCAAATATCACAGCATGTAGCTTTTTATTTTAAGGAAGCGAGCCTGTGACAGAAGCCAAAAATTCATATTAATAGAACAATCACCCTGTTAATAGTGGACGTGATAACTGTTTGAGGTTTAAGAAAAATATAATTTTGGTCAAGATTGGAAGAATTACAAGCTCAGCAAATCAATGACGCTGTGTGTGGCCATGGAAAGAAGGTGAGTCTGCTTCCAAATCAGATTATCTGCTCATCACTGTCACGGGTGATCTATTCATCGAAAGGGCAGGCAGTAGAGAGCACAGCTTTTAAATGCAGCAGCTTTCCCCACCTCTGGGTCATCTGTTCAAAGCTGGATCAGGTCAACTCATGATGGTGTCTGCTGGCTGCACAATGCCCTTTGTAGAGAACCTGGGTGGTCTCAGCCTCCTGTCTAGGAAAGCCAGGTCACCATCCACCATCCGCCCTCTCCCCCATTTGGCTACAGAGGCTGAGGTGGTCTGGAGATCATGTCCGCTGTGAGAGATGCCTGTCTGGGACAAAAGAAGCTGAGAGAGAGAAAAAATGGAGCAGGTGGTGGGGAAGGGAAAGCTCCTTGCACTCCTGCCTTTCTTTTAGGAATCCTGCCACTGGCTTAGTTAATCCTGAGTGGAGACAGAGCCAGTACCCTCCAAAGGCATTTTGGAGGAACTCTGAAAATCAAACAAACATAAGGTAACGTCTGGGGAGATCTAATCCCCAGCCTTTTATGGTATGGAGATGATTAGTGTCTTTGATCCAAGTGGCCAATCTGCAGAGGCATTGCCATTTCTTTTCCGACCCGTTCTGAGCCCACTCATTCCAGGGTTGGAAACATGAAAGCTGGACTTTATTTTCTTTTAATCAGAAGACCTCCCCTTATCTGTTCTCCCCCTTTCTTCCTGCTGGGCTAGTAATTGGCATAGCAGAAGTGGGTGTGGGAGGGCTTGTCAAGGTCTAGGGAAAGCATTTTAATGAGCGATGGAGGGAGGAAGGGAGGGTATCTTTCTGTTATCTGTTTCTTGTCAAATATTTTCATCTGGAACTGCTCTAAACAATGGCCTGGGTTTGGAGGTGCCCTTTCTGAGCCAGTCTGCTCTGCTCCATACTCTTAGAAGCAGTGTCCTGTTACTGGGCCTAGGCTTCTCCTGTCTGCCCTTTGCCCTCCCCAGGGAGGCATCATACCTCAGTGCCCCTCTTGACTGTCTCTGAAAGATCTCAAAATCTGTGGTCAAAGTTTTGAGTTACATTTTGGGGATAAGGTTCTTAGACTTGCCTCCTGTGGAGACCGTGGGAGGAAAGCTGGCTGAAGTCAGATGTCAGAAAGCCCCCTGGGATAGACTCTTGTCCACATCACGGAGAAAACCTTGTTTGAGTCTAGCCATTGTGCAAGAGTGTTTTGCAACTTCTTGCTGTACAAGAGGCATTTTCTCAGTTGTTACAAACTCCTTAATTGGACCAGAGCTCACTGGTAGTGCAAGAGCTGAATTCCCATTGCTTGCTTTTGATTCAGGAGTTCATTATCATTCATTTTATCATTTTATTAAGTTTGTATGCCGCCCTATTCCCAAGAGACTCAGGGCGGCTAACAATAAAAAGGGAGGGGATACAAAGAATAAAATAAAAAACAACAATTTAAAATTCTACAACAGCCGTAACCTTGAATGGGGCTGGATAGTTCAACAGCCCCAGGCCTGCCGGAACAGCCAGGTCTTAACTGCTTTGCGGAAGGCCGGAAGGGTAGTAAGGATCCGGATCTCCACGGGGAGATCGTTCCAGAGGGCCGGAGCAGCCACAGAGAAGGCCCTCTCCCGAGGAGTTGCCAGCCAACATTGGCCGGCAGATGGAATTCGGAGGAGGCCTAGTCTGTGGGATCTAATAGGTCTTTGGGAGGTGACTGGCAGGAGACGGTCTCTCAAGTACCCAGGTCCGATACCATATAGGGCTTTAAAAGTAACGACTAGCACCTTGAAGCGTGTCCGGAGACCAATGGGCAGCCAGTGCAGCTCGCGGAGGATAGGTGTAACGTGGGTGTACCGAGGTGCACCCACAATCGCTCGCGCGGCTGCGTTCTGGACAAGCGGAAGTCTTCGAACACTCTTCAAGGGCAGCCCCATGTAGAGAGCGTTACAGTAGTCCAGTCTTGAGGTGATGAGGGCATGAGTGACTATCTGAAGTGCCTCCCGGTCCAGGTAGGGCCACAATTGGTGCACCAGGCGAACCTGGGCAAAGGTCCCCCTGGTCACAGCCGACAGATGGTGTTCTAAAGTCAGCTGCGGATCCAGGAGGACTCCCAAATTGTGGGCCCTCTCTGAGGGGCATATAATTTCACCCCCCAGGCTGAGAGATGGAATAGCTGGACTATCTTTGGGAGGAGCATCAATAGCCACTCGGTTCTTGCCATCTTAAGGCCAGGTAAAAAATAAAAACACTTTCATGCAAAATTTGACCGAGGGTTGAGTGCAGGTTTCTATTCTTCCTTATGTTAGAATGTTATGTTATATTATGTTTATTAGAAAGTTAGAGGGCCCTACTAGGAGTCAATAAATTTTCATGGGTCGTCCACCACTTTTTGTTTCCTTTCAGTAAATACTGTAATTGGTTCACATATTCCTGAAATCCATAATGGCTATCTTTGCACAAGAGGTTAACTAAATTGTGGTTGGTTAACTAATGACATTCTCACAGCATGCTAAGTCAAAGAAAACCTTATGTTTTACTGTGAATGCTAGATACACAACAGAAGCTAAGACTTAGCTTAGTTGGTTGTTTGGCTCCAGTGTAGCCACTGCCATTTGTAAGTTATGGTAAACTGAGAAAATATGTTGGGTTTTTTTTTTTAGTTCTGACTGGCCATTGTTGTTTATGAATGAAATTTTATGGCTCAACATTGTAGGAAGTTAATACCCACCCATCTGCTAGAAAAATGAAATATCCTGGGAAATATTGAAAAGGCAGAATATTGTATTTCCCTGGATCAGAAATGGAGAAACATGTTTTTAGACAGGAAACAGACTCATTCTTAATAGCCTCCACTTTCCTTAATAGGCCGTTAAAATGCCCAAGCCAGTCTATTCTACATAATAAAGAGTTCTCCCCTTCAGCTCCAGAGTGATGGGATTAAGGCATGATAGTATTATTTTTACCCATCTCACCACATGGCATCTGGAAACTCAAACCTGGGTTCAAAACAAAGCCCAGAGAGTTGCCCCTGCATGGCCCCATGGGAGTCTGACAACCAATCAGAATACATTTCTTAAACAGGAACAGGAAACAGAGAGGTGGGGCCGAACAGAGAGTATATAGGTAGGAACCTTCAGCCCACCCTCTTCTTCTCCACCCAACATCTGGAAGCATGTGATTCCCCCTTTTCTGTTCAGGACTCAAGCCATGTGGTTCTGTCCATCATTAAGCCATCTTTCCAAACAGCCTCCATGTCTACAGTGTCTTTTTCCCCACTTGGAGCCGAACCCAGAAGGACATTTCCCCCAACAACATAATATGTGGGACAATCAGCTATCTCCTATGCCGCAAAACAAGATTAAAACTATGGGATCTCAAGGCTTCCCATGAAGCCAGATTGTGGAAAAAATCAATGTAAGAAGAAGGCCCAGAGCAACATCAAACTCTTTTGGTTTGATATTAATGCATCAGACACTTTGTTGAGAATGAAATAATGGACAGAGATAGAAAAAGACATCAGGCCTTGGGCTTTGAGTGTGCTATGAATTCAGACTACTAAAAATGATTTATTGAACAAATTGTAACTGAGCATCATTTGATGCACAAAGACTTCTCAAGAAAAAGGTCAAGGCCCAAAATGGATCTGAGACCTGCAAACCTGGTAGCTAAATTCTTCTACCAGTCTCGAGCGCTTACAAAGCCCCGAAGTGCCAGCTGAAATTTTGTTTGCTTCCTTGACTTCTGAAACAAAAGGTGGAAATGTGGAACTGGGTCAGGGAGGCTGCTTTGTACAAGCTCCCGTTGACCCTTGATGCTTATTTTCTGAAATATTCACTCTCTACAGAGCACCAACTCAGCCTTGCTGTTCGTTGAATAGATTCCTTTTTTTGGCAGTTAGTAAAACATTCTTTATATTCTTTAATAATAAAAAGGGGGAAAAAATCAGAAATAACTATATCAAGAACAAAAATTAAGATAGAATTAATTTATTCTGGGAAGTCCCCAGTTAACATAGCGCTCTGTGTTCATGCAACATTTTTATTTACAGTATGGCTCTAACCTGGATTCTGTTAATGAACTCAATTTTCTAAGTGTGCACAACCTGTAAACTTACTGGCTCTGTTCTCACAATAGAGTAAGCCACAAGCTTCATTTTAAACTACCGCATCTTGTGAATACAGCTTGTGTACAGGTATCACTTTGCACTGCTCTTGTGTTTTTTATATGCCTATTTTATATATCTGAGTTTTTTCCATTGCCATTCTACCTCCAGAAGTCCATTGAGATTTAAAGATGTGCCTGACACCTTTCCTTCCCTTCCCTTTCCCACAGACTGCTTACCTCAAAGGTTCCTCCTCCCTATAATCCCCCAGAGGTCTGTATTTAGAAAGAAAGAGACAGCAGAGAGAATCCAGGTGCCAAGTTTATCAATAAATTCTCCTTTTTCTGTAAAACATCACCAAGATGATGTCATCAGGAGGGGGGGGGGAGAGAGAAAGCCAGGTGCTTGGGGGAAAACATTAAGAGAGGATTCTATTGTCTGCTGAACACTTGAATTGTGGTTAGGATAAATGAACACATATTATCTTTTGATCAAAATTTGGTAGATATGTAGGATTGTGTTGTGTAGAATTAATGATGGCCACAAGATTTCTGGTCACAGGATTCCCCCCAAAAGGCCAGGCTTCTGCAAGTACTTGGCAAACCAGAGAAATACTACGGAGCTACAGATTATGCTGCCTTTCTGTGCAACTAGAGTTCCTAGGCAGCAATGCTGAAACGGTTACTATGTGGTCAGTGGGCAAAGAATTTGACCCAGAGAACGGAAGGAGACAAAACTTGCTTTCAGACCAAGCCCTTCATCTGTGATTGAATTCAAATGGAGCTCCACTTACCTGAGTATCAGTACAATTTGTCCCAAGGCCAATTTCCTTCTGTAATGCTTACTCCTTAAAGAACTAAGTCCAATGTCAGTGAAAAAAGAGGCATATTTCAGATCCTACGGCAGTGATGGCGAACAATTTTGGCACCGAGTGCCAATAAGGTCACACAGAAACATTGTGTGTGCTCATCACAGCCACGCTACGGGTTCTAGCATGCACACGTGCCCGATGATCAGCTGGCCAGCGCACATGTGCAGGCTGGTTTTCAAGCACTGCTGTGCGCACAAAGGGATCATGCTCTGGAAAAGCCAAATGTCCAGGTTCTGGCGCACATGTGCACCCGACAATCAGCTGGCTGGTGCACATGTGCACACCAGTTTTTGGCACTGCCACACGTGCGAAGGACAACTGATTGTTGCATGCGCATGCACACCAGAAGCTTGGAAGACAAACAGGCAAGGCCGTGCATGCGGGATGACATGGCTTTGCGTGCTACTTTCAGCACGCATGTTATAGGTTCACCATCACGGTCCTACAGCATCAGTAATTTGAGTGAGCCTGAAAAAACAGATGCTGCTTCTGAAAGGGACCCAATCATTAAAGTTAATACACTTTTAAAATCAACAGCACCTCTTCTTTCAAAAGCCCGAAAGATGCCTGTCTACAATAAGAAGTAGCAGAGAACAGAGTTCTCACTATTCCAACTCAAAAGGGGTATCAGGATATTTCTCTTGAGGTCTCCAGATGACAACCAGGATCAAATTTTCTAACCTTTTATTATCAGGAAGTGCTATCCAATTTAAGGGGATTTCTTTAGGTGGTGGTGGGGATATTTTTATGTCTCCTACATTCCCAAACTCTTGCATTTCTCACGGGTTTCTGTCTAACTTAATCTCAACTGAATAATCTCGAGCAGGTTCTGGGATTTGTGCTATCAGGGTGATGAGAAAGGCCAGTCCTAATGGAAAGCTTAGAGAGTCATTATGACAATGCAAAGTTTGAGAATCCTGGTTTTCTTGGTGTTGGATTTTTAGAAAGGGAAAGGGAAAGACAGCGGTGGGATTCACTTACCTTCCCTACTGGTTCGCAAATGTGAGTGTGCACATGTGCAGAAGGTCGCACATTATGTCGGGGCGGGTGGGTGGAGCCTCCTGTAGCTGCTGCTACCGGTTTGCCTGAACTGGAGAGAACTGGCTGAATACTACTTGTGGGGAAAGGTTTCCCTGTCCAGTCATGTCCAAATCTAGGACACTGTGCTCATCTCCACTTCTTGGCCAAGGGAGTCAGCATTGTTTGAAGAGCCGTGGTGGCACAGTGGTTACAATGCAGTATTGCACGCTAACTCTGCTGACTGCTGGCTGCCAGCAGTTCTCACTGGATGAAGGTTGACTCAGCTTTCCATCCTTCTGAAGCCAGTAAAATGAGGACCCAGATTGTCTAGGGCAATATGCTGACTTTGTAAACCGCTTAGAGAAAGCTGTAAAGCACTGTGAAGCGGCGTATATAAGTCTAAATGTTATTGTTATTTTCCGTGGTCATGTGGCCAGCATGGCTATATGCCAAAGGTGCACAGAATGCTATAGCTTTCCCACCAAAATGATTACCATCTAGTAGCATTTGCATGCTTTTGAACTGCTAAGTGGGTAGGAGCTGAGACAGAAATGGGAGATCACCCCTTTGTGTGGTGCTCGGGTCTCAAACCCGGGCTGGCAGCTTTCCAGCTGACAAGCTCAGTGTCTTTAATTGCTGAGCCATCGTGCCTGATTTAATTGCTGACCCATTGTATCCCCGATTTTTACCTTCATTAAAATGCAGCTTTAAAAAAAAACAAAAAAAAAACACTTTATTACATCTGGATTATTAATGGCTCTGAAGGGTTGAAATAATACATTAATACTTTCTGAAAGGGCAACACAACCAATTAATACACGCTAAAGGGGAAAGATAATAAATTGTAGCTAGAACCTGTTATTGCCTAATTTAGAGAACACCCCTGGTGCTGATTTGACTAATTTGACTAAAACTTGCGGTGTCACGTTGTTGTCATGTGATGTATCGAGACTTTCCCTCTTCGCTAAACCTGGGGTGGGCGTGGCCAGCGCATGATGCATCCAGCCTGTGGGCCGCCAGTTTGACACCCCCGGGTTACAGTTTCATGTGAACTCAGTCAGTTTTGGCTTATTCCACAAAGTATAGGTATGCTTTAGTGCAATGTGTAAACCCAGCCATTTAGTGAAATGATAGGTGTTTCCTCTATTCAGATTTCCAAACTCGGGGCATGATGTGGCAGGCTATAGCACAGATAATTGCACTGATAGCAGCACGGCTTTAGAGGTGGGTTCCTGCCGGTTCGGCCCGGTTTGGCCGAACCAGTAGTGGTATGGTGGCCTGAGTCTCTGGAACTGGCAGCGACCCAGGTCTACCATGCCCTTGAACCGGTTCCCTGGTCACCACCATCTTGTTTTTGAATTCTGCGCATGCACAGAACAATTTTAATTGAATGGTGCATGAGCAGGCAGCGAATTGGCAGTAAAGCTGGCCAGAACCCAAACCTGCAGGGCTTCATTGTATAAATGAGCAGGTTTGCTTTGCTGTTTAAATCTTTACTGCAATCTACTTAATCCAAAAGGAACTTAATAAATGTTGATGAGACATTGCTTATCAATTAACTTATTTTTTGATGTCAGAAGGAACAGTCTTTAGCCAGCGGAATAACCAAAACATTTTAAAAAAAGTTATGCACTCTGACAAAAATTACTTTACTTATTAATAAAATTGGGATTGGTATGAGTGACAGGATTCCTAAGCCTCTTTATAGACATTCTTAACCTCATCATTAAAAGCAGGACTCTAAAGAAAGGCATTAGTGGGGACAGCAATAAAAATAGACTTAGCCAGGCATTTCCCATTGTATCATATGACAAACTGATCAGAGAGTATATCGTAATTTTGGCTTCTTCTTTTATTAGAATGTCTTGGAAGAAACTGGCTGCAGAAGGAGGTGGGTTTAGTGTTTTGACTTTGTATTTTTTTTTCCTTCTTCTAAATGAAAATAAGTACAGTTTCTTAAGCTAAAAATAATCTTTTGTTTCACAAGGACTTTGGGAGACAGTCAAATTGGGTAGAGAAAGGTACAAACTATTTCCAAATATACAGGAGGTGTCATAGAATGCCTGGGGTGGGAGTGGATCTCATTAGTCATCTACTCCAACCCCCAATTAATCATTCCCAACACGACCATCTAAATCCCTTGGAAAACCTTTAATAAAGAGGGGGCTACCATGGTTCTAAGCACCGCTAAAGAAGAGAAAAGTCTTCCTAATTGTCAGACATAACCGCATAGGGTTTGCTTTCATTTTGAAACAGAGAACAGGCTTCCTTCCCCTTTCATGTGAAAGCTTTTTAGATATTTGCAGACTCCTGCCATATCTCTGCTTTGTCTTCTCTTTTGCGAGTAAAAACATGTCCCTTTCCTTAACGATTCTGCATAGTACTTAGCTTCCGGATCTCTTATTTCCATGGTAACTCTTCTGAACCTGCTCCAGCTTTTCTGTGTCCTGTTTGAAGTGTGTGCCCTAAACTGGACGGAGTCCTTTAATGAAGCCTTAGTACCATTGCAGAATATAAAGGAAACACTTCCTTGGAAGTACAGTTAATCTTTGACTTACGACCATAATCAAACCTGCAATTTCAATTGTGACGGTTGCAAAACGGGCCGCCATGTGACCATGCCCGTTTTCACAACCTTGTTTGCTATGGCAAACACAGCAGTCATAAAGCAAATGCCATAGTCATTAAGCATAACACTATAGTTAAGTGAACCCATTGTGCTCTATGGGGTGTGTTTTGCTGTAAACCAGAAGTCAACTCCAGCTTCTGGCAAAAATGTTGTAAATTGTGGTCACGTGGCTGTGGAATGCTGCAAACAGACATAAATCCATGTTTATCTGGGGGGGTCAGATAATCTGGGGGCCATAAGCTCCTTTTCGGAGTGTCTGTTGTAACTTTGCATAGTCACTAAGTGACTAGTCGTAACTCAAGGACTACCTGTAATGCTTTTGTTGGCTCTCTTCAAGAGCCGAGGTGGCGCAGTGGTTAGGGTGCAGTACTGCAGGCCACTTCAGCTGACTGTTATCTGCAGTTCAGCGGTTCTAATCTCACCGGCTCAAGGTTGACTCAGCCTTCCATCCTTCCGAGGTGGGTGAAATGAGGACCCAGACTGTGGGGGCGATATGCTGACTCTGTAAACCGCTTAGAGAGGGCTGAAAGCCCTATGAAGCGGTATATAAGTCTAACTGCTATTGCTATTGCTATTTTGTTAATGCAGTTCAGGACTGCACCAGCCTTTTCACTGCTTCCTAACATTACTTTCTCGCATTCACTTAGTGCTGTCCCCTGCACTCCTGATCTTTCTTGCTTCTGTTAATACTGAGCCACACAGGCCAGTTTTACACTTAGAACCCCTGGTTGTATAATTATATAAATATAATGATGAGAATAGTTGGGAATTGTAGCCAGGTCTACATCTCGGCCAAAATTAGGCTGGGGGGTGGGATTTAAAAGCACAATGACTATATATGTATATTTTTTGTTCTATTTTTTTTTAAAGGAGGAGGAAGATATATGTTAAAATTAAATATGTACAGTATACTGAAAAGGAATTATAAATACAATCAACATAATGTGGAGCTCGCTCAGAAGCTGAAATACAGTAAGTAAATGAGATGAAGAGTGAGAAGTAGAGGGGAGAGATGAGGGAAGAAGAGTGGGATAGGAGAGAGGGGGAAGAGGAGGAGAGAAAGGAGGAATAGAAAGGGGAGAGAGGAGAAGGAGAGCGGAAGGGGAGGTAGAGAAGAGAAGGATGACGGGGGGGGGGGGAAAGGAGGGAGGGAGGGGGAGGAGAGAGGGAGAAGAAAATGATGGATAAGGTACAAATATGGTGTATGGAGAGCAGAAGAGCCAATAATTGTTTTTGGGAGTTGATGGTAAGATGAATTGATGTAAACATTTAATAATACAATACAATGTTGGCTACATAATAGTATACATGTGATTATACGTTATGAAATGAAAAAATAATAAAAAAACTTTATATAGAAAAAAAGAATTCCTGGTTGCGTTCACCCATTACACTAAGATATGGTGCTGTTTGGTTAGTTTTTGTTTTGCATAATATGTGTTATCAAGTCAGTATGATTTATAAGTCACAATTCATGGCTTCAATCTTCCCACTGTGGTTTATTCTACAAAGCACAATTAAAATAAGCCACGATTAGGTCGATGTGTGAACATCCGTGGAAATGTGTCACTTTCTCTTACTGAGAGCTGCTGTGTATTTGTCCTATGTCTATTAGCGAGTGCTTCCAAGGCTAAATTTGGAAACTGCAAATAGTGAATGTTTCTAGCTTCCACACCCATGTCTCTCTCTGTTCAAGAGTGCAATTGGAGAACTCCAATAGAGCCAAAGTGGTCTGGGCCCTTGACTGCTTTGGAGATGCCCACACCTCCCTTTTCCTAATTATACAGCTTAGCTATGTAAACATAGATGCATACCACCAAGGGGCTTGTAACTTGGGCAGGGAAAAAAGAACGATTACATTTTTTTCCCCTTAATTAGTTGTTATAAATCTTAGTACATTGTCTGGTTTCCATACATTGATGTTTATAACACATCTTCGAAAACACTAAAATTATATTATTTAAATATCTTAGACTATTGAGAATAGAAAAGAGAGAAAATATTGTGTATGTGTGTGTGTGTGTACAATACCTATTAAAAGGAAAATGTCTATTAAAATATTTATTAAAAGGCAAAGATAAACAGAGCAAATTTAATAAGAATTACAAAAAAATAAAAACAAAGAACCACTGAATTTCTAAGTCATTCCTTTTTATATATCTGCTGACTTACAATATTTGTCGATACCTGGGCTATCTTAAGTAGTCAGTCTGTAAGTGATTATGTTTGCCCTGTTGTGTGATGTGTTGTATGTGTGGGAAAGAGATATTAAATGTTAACTGCCACAGAATCAGAATATTTCTTAGTGGCATGCTTAAGGCAAATTTGGATACAATAATTAATGTTACATTTCCTTTAAATATGCCTATTTAATATGCAATCTGTCTGTTAATTATGAGCAGGTTATGTGCATGTCCCACATTTCTGTTTAATACTGTATCATATCAAAGCATTTGTTATTTGCTATTCAGCTTCCATGCTGAGATTAGGTGTAGCTAGGTTGAAAGATTGAATTTTTGGAATTTGAAGGACAGAATGCTTGACCTCTGATAACTAAGACAAAAGTGATAATTTGTGACTGTTAGTGAATTCTTACACACATCACAGCAGAACTTTCCTCTGAGCAAACCCGCATGGGACTGAAGTTTTAAGCTCTCTTCCTAAATGCATTGGCTACAAAATCTCACTAAGCGTTTTCATGTGAATTAACCTGCATAAGATTGCATTACTCATCTCCCAGTTCTATGAATACTAATTTGAGAAGCGTAAAACACATTTTAACCCAATTGCTAGTTTAAAAAATGCTTCCTGACACGAAATACTTTCAAATTCTAACAGGGAGTCCACGATCTTCCATACTTCTATAATTGTTTTACACTGCTTGCTCTCTTTAGGGTAAGAAAGTGTTGCCATGAAGTGTAAAAGTGCACCTCAATCTCCTTGAAATGGAAAGATTATGCATTCCAGTAGTGAATGTCCATATACATTGATATAGTGTCTAAACAAATCTATCATTTCCTCAAACCAGTTCATATAGTGATAAAGAGAAATGCTTAACACAGAGAACTAATCCAGCATTCTTTCTAATAGAATCCCATTCAAAGAAATGCAGCAGAACTCACCTGTCCTGATGATTCCTATATTCAGTGCTTGCTGTTCAAGAATGTGTGGCTGTCTTCACAATACCCGCTATTCTGTCTCAAACCAGCGGCGTTTACTGTAAGAGTACCCAAACACCTGTGAACTGCAGAGACTCCAAAGTGGGGGGTGGAGTGGAGAGGCTATGATGTCATTTGAGACAGCATCCATTCATAAAAAGGAGTAGAAGCTGCTAGTTTGCAAATCATCTGTCTCAGGGTCAGCCCTCTTCTTCGATAATATAAAGAGGAGTGAGATATGAGGCCCTCTTGTGGTGAACTGTCTGTTACTCCAACTTTTCCAGAGAGAAAAGAAAAGAAAACTTGGACCTTTGCTCATGATAATCAATTATACATAATGTAGTTCATGATGAATAATTAAAAATATGCCATCTAAGCTACTTACATATAATCAATGAAAAAAAGAAGTTCCTATCTCCAGTCTGCCACTTAAAAGACATGACCCAAAAGGAAATCAGGTGGAGGAACAAACAAACAAATCCAAGAACTAATTCTGAACATTAAATAAATCTGATGGTTGTCTGCATATGGTTCAAGACCAGACAGCGCCTACTTCAGCTGTCCTTTGCTACATGGCTTTGGAAAGATGACCAGCTTTTCAGCTAAATTGAGAAAATGCCCTAGTGGCATTTAAGGGACTTTGACATCTGGGCTATTTCATTTTACTGATGGGAAATCAGAGATCTTAATTATGTTTCCTAAGTGTGGAATAAATTTGATATATTATGATTTAACTGTGGATTGTTGAATAAACCTTAAATGTTCATATATGTTAAGCCAAAACTGAATTGCGTAACACTGGGATTCCAGATAGCCCAACAGTGCTTTGAAAATGATGCTTTTAGAACACTGGTGCAAAATGAATAGTGTGATTTGCATGTGTTCATCTACTGACAAATAAACTGAAGTGCACCTTAAATATATTATTATTAGCTCAGGGTTCCGAGAAGATAACTCTGAAAATAGAACACTACTGTGCCAAAGGCTAGAAAGCAGAAAACCGTGAGTTCCCCGGCCATTCCCTATTCATGAAAGCCAGCCAGGTAACCTTGGGCCAGAGCCCCCCCCCCTCTCCCTCCCTCCCTCCCTCTCTCCCTCTCTCCTCACAGTTGTTGTGGGGAAAATAGGAGGAGGGAGGTATCTTGTACTCAATTCAAATTCAATTCAATTCAAACCTTTATTGTCAGAGTACAACATGTGTACAATGAGATTGGCTGAGCCTCCCTTCGTGCACCCCCTCTCCCAACACAATACAACTCACAGTGAAAAACAAAAAATCCCTAGCCCAGTGAATCCTACTAACAAACACCCAGTCCTATTGCACCATGTGAACTTATTGCATGTTGTGCTGGCCCCGCATGTCAATCGTACTATGTTGTTGTAAGGTTATTTTTCATTCAGGAGTCTAACAGCGCACGGATAAAAACTATTCATCAGCCTGTTTGTGCGGCTGCCTATGCTTCTATATCTTCTTCCAGATGGGAGGAGAATAAAGAAGAGCTGACCAGGGTGTGAGTCGTCCCTGAGTATTTTCCTCACTCTCCTAAAGCAGCGAGCCCTAGCAATGTCATCTAGTGGTGTCAGGGGACAGCCCACAATGTTTTGTGCTGTGCTTACCACTCTCTGTAATGTTCTTCTATCTGAGACTGTCAAACCAGCATACCACACCGAAATGCAATGAGTGAGGACACTTTCTATTGTGTAAAAGGAGGTCATCAGTTGTTGTTCCATTTTATTTTTTTGCAAGACCCTGAGGAAGTGGAGTCTCTGTTGGGCCTTTCTGGAATATGTTTGTGCCTTGAGCAATTAAAAAAACAACAATAAAGTTCATATTATAAAATGTTTTTTAAATACAAAGGGTCTCAGATAAAAAGCACGTTTAAATAACTTTAGTTGAATGAGAATTGTGCTACATTGATAGTAGTAAAATATATGAAGATTTTCAGATGTAAATTGTACAAGTATATATGAAGGAAGTATATGTAATGATTGTGGTAGAAATGCACAAAAACTATTTGTAAGCAATCAACATGCTTTCTACAAGATGCAATGAAAGATGATTCTTTTTTAAACTTTTGTTCAATTAAAACAATAAAAAACGTTTTCTAAAAAAATAATAAAGACAAGGAAGAAAGAGAGAGAGAGAAAGAGAGGAAAGAAAGAAAGAAAGACATACGAAGAAACCAATAAAAGAAAAATCAGGATATAAAACTGCTTGGATCAAACCAGGAAATATACTTCTTTCAGAAAAAAATCAATCACATCCCTGAAGGAGAGGTAACTGAGTTGTAGTTGCGATGGTTCCTTTTTAAGCCTTGTTTTCTAGTCAAGTGATCCAAAATGCATGAATTTGCAATTTACAGAAATATACAAAGATGCAACACAAGGGGAGAGCAGAAATGCATATGCATAGACAGAACATGTTGCTTCATTACACAAAAGAAAATATAGGCAGCCTATGGTAAAGTGATTGGAAAGATATTCCAGTATCTAGCATCCAAGTTTTCCAGAAACGTTCTGCATTCTTTATATTGCTTTCTAATTGTTATTGATATTTGTAGCCACTAGAGGTCAGTCCGTTCTTACATTTGGTATTTTTCCAACTTTCTTTCCCTCATAAGCCTTCCTCCCATCATGATTTCTTTTCCTACAATTCTCTGTTGCTTAATTTAGACAATGAATGAAATCATGATTTTGATGCTTGGGAAAAAGCTGTGGTGAGAGTTAATGTCATTCTGTCCATTTCTTTCACTGCGGAAGAGAGAAACCATCCGATTTTACATGTTTGTCTAAGTTGACTACACCCCAAGTGAAAATGGGATTTCACACATCGGAAAGAAGAGGTTTTGGGCAGAGTCCAGAGTCTTCATTAAGATCAAACCTTAGGTGCTCTCTTGGGAGATAATTTTATTTATTCAATTTACATGCCAATCATCTCACTAAGCATCTCTGCACTTTTAGAATCCTTTAAGCCAAGCCATTCATTTTCCCAAATGAAAGTGCTTGGTACCATTTTTATTTTAGCTTTTGAAATAGGATGTGTTTATTTAGTAAAGTTTCCATGGCAACACTATGGAAATGTCCTGCCTCTACTTCTTTCAAGATGATTTTTGACTTCTTAGTGTAATCAATAGAGAGTTCGAACCTTAATCAAGTGCAACTTTGAAGAGACAATCATAGGAATGATATACAAAAGATACAATCTGTAATTCAGCTTGGAGGGTTAAAGTTTATATAGCTCTTTAAAAAACAGCTCATTGTATCTTCATAATATTCATATCCTATGAATATTATATCATATTATAGTTAGTTTAACTATAATATTATAGTTAAAATTTTAACTCTTCATAACTTTTGTCTCTAGGTGAATGGGAGTCAGAATATGGTAACACCCTCTCTACTGAGAAAAACAACAATGATAACAAGTGACAATATCAACATACATTATTTATTTAATCAATTTATATAGCTGCCCATCTCAACAAGTGAATCAGGGCAGCAATGTTAAAATAACTTTAAAATTGTTCCTATCACAAATACAAAAATTAAAATACACAACAATCAATGAAGGTATCATGCTCAATCGTTGTTAACACAGCCAGATGGGGCCTTTCACACAATCAGGGCTCCAGACCTATGCACAGAACCAGGCCTTTAGGGCCTCACCCAAGGTCAACAGAGTCGAAGCCCTCCTTACCTCTGGCGGGAGTATATTCTATATAGGGCAGAAAAGACATGCCTCCTGGGCCTGCCCAAATGGCACCCTTAGCCAATAGGATCCAGAGCATGTTCCTCCTTCCAGATTGGATCGGAGAAATAGAAACAAACAGGAAGAGATGGTCCCTCATCACCAGTCCCAAACATAAAGGGCTTTAAAGGTGACAACCAACATCTTGAACTGCACCCAGAAGCCCAGTGATGACCAATGAAATTCACAAAGTCATAGTGTTACATGAACGAGTAGCTGGCTCTTTTTACGATCCCTGCAGCTGAACCAATGAATTCAGCCCTAGTTGAAGCTTCCAAATGTTCTTCAAGGACAGCCCCACATAGAGCACATTGCAGTAGTCCAAACAGGATGTCACAAGGCCATGAGTGACAGTGAGTAGGGCCTCCTGGATACAACTGGAACACAACCCCAAGGTCTGCAAATGCCCTCCTAGTCATGGTTGTCACCTGCTCTGCAATCAGGAGCCATGAGTCCAGGAAAATGCTAAGATTGTGCACTGGGTCTGCTTGGGGTAGTGCCATCCCATCCAAGACAATGATGGAAGGTTCCTGACACCAGAAGATCCAAACACCTGAAGCCTTTCAAGCCTTTGGAGAGGAGTTGATGGTGGGATCTTAAATTATCTTCTAAGTTTGGAACAAATGATACTACTTCTCTCCAATAAATTCTAGTTTGCTATAGAATCTGGTACTTCTGCTTCATAGAATAATTGCTCTCTGGATTCTCCAGCATCATCTGAAACTTTCTTGGGTTCCCCATTGTATGTGTATGTATGTGTGTATGGGAGAATTGTTTTCCCCATGACCACACACAGAAAATGTGAGATTCCACAGGCAGTTCTTTAATATTTTATTTGATTTTGGTAATCAGAAGTCATCCTGTGAGGGTGAACATTGTAACATAAAGTTGTTAAATCCATTAATAGCAGTTAGCAATAGCAGTTAGACTTATATACCGCTTCATAGGGCTTTCAGCCCTCTCTAAGCGGTTTACAGAGTCAGCATTATTGCCCCCACAGTCTGGGTCCTCATTTCACCCACCTCGGAAGGATGGAAGGCTGAGTCAACCTTGAGCCGGTGAGATTTGAACCGCTGAACTGCAGATAACAGTCAGCTGAAGTGGCCTGCAGTACTGCACCCTAACCACTGCACCACCTCGGCTCTTAAATGAAATTAAATGAAACAGTACTTTTAATAATACTATCCAACATTTACATTGATTTTAAATGGCTTGATTTTATTCTTTTATATGGGAAATCTCCTTAATGGAAATGAAGCACATGTAATAGAACTGAACTGTGTTTCAGATGTTCAAAACAATTAAAATAGAATAACAGAGTTGGAAAGGACCTTAGAGGTCATCTAGTCCAACTCTGCATGAGCAGGAGAGAAGCATTTTAAACCATCCCTAACAGCAACTTCTTTTCTTTGGTGCAGGACAATGACTCTTTCCCATTTCTGGGAAGAATCTTCTCATTACAACCTCTCTCCCAATCTTAAAATGCGATCTTTCAAGGGAACTATCAGGTTTGAGCAGCAAAAGTTCAGAGAGCCACTTGAAAGAAAACATAATTGTTGCCCGGTGTTTGGAAGCCCAGCTTGCTAGTGCCACGTCCTCACTCTAAGATTGCACCTATTTTCATCGGGTAACCCCGATGTAACTTTCCCTAAGGCAGTGGCGGTGAGAACAGAACCTTTTGAATTGCTGCCTGCGCAATTTGCAAAAAAAAAAGGGACTTGACACTGCATCTGGACACAGCCTTAAACCAGGCACTAAATAAGGTTTCTATGGCCTCCCTCCCATTCCCACAAGTACAGAGGAAAGCTTCAAAAGGTTCTGTTCTCAGTCACTCCCTTGGGGAAAGTTACATCAGTGTGGTTCAGTGGTGGGATTCAAATTTTTTTTACTACCAGTTTTGTAGGCGTGGCTTAATGGGCATGGCTTGGTGGGCGTGGCCAGGGAAGAATACTGTAAAATCTCCATTCCCTCCACACTCCAAAGGAAGGTTACTGCAAAATCTCCATTCCTTCCTGATCAACTGGAGGCAGAGAACAGATGGGGGGCAGGGCCAGTCAGAGCTGGTATTTAGTGGTTCTCCAAACTACTCAAAATTTCTACTACTAGTTTTCCAGAACTGGTCTGAACCTGCTGAATACATCTCTGATGCTGACCATGCCACCTTCTAGGAAAATAGGTGCAATCGCGGGGGGGGGGGGGGGAACCAGCTGGGCTTCCAAGCATAAGGCAGCCATTATGTTTTCTTTTACCATTCTAAGTGTACTTTTGCTGCTCAGATCTGATAGGCTTCTTTGAGCAGTCGCATTTTAAGATTGGGAATAGTTGTAAAGAGAAGATTCCTCCCAGAGAAGGGAAAGAGCCATTGTCCTCCACCAAAGAAAGGAAGTTGCTGTTAGGGATGGTATAAAATGCTTCTCTCCTGATCAAGCAGGGGGTTGGACTGGATGACCTCTAAGGTCCCTTCCAACTCTGTTATTCTATTTTTTTAAATTGAATTGGTTCCTGCTCAAGTCGCAAAGAGAGGGAGAGGGAGTTGACACTGCATTCGAACAGGGCCTTAAAACCGGCACTAAATAAGGTTTATCTAGCCTCCCTCCCGCCCCCGCAAGTGCAGAGAGGAAAGCTCCAGCTAAGTCACGGAAAAAAGCTGTAAACCAGCTGAGCGGGGCCCAGCCCGCCTTTTCACCCCCCCCCCCACGTGCTCGTCGCCCTCGTCCATCTAGGCAGAGCAGGCAGTAGGCCTGCTCCACCAAGGGCTTCCACTACAGGGCTCTGCCTCAATTGCCACCTCCCGCTCTCTCTCGCTCTCCCTCCCAGCAAAGCGCAAAGCGGCCGGCGTAGGTTCCCGGACGCCTCAGCTGCTGGTAGCGCGCTCCTGCCAGGGCACGTGCACGGCGCGGTGGGCGGGGACGCGCTTGGCGGCGGTAGCCGCCTGGCCAGGCGCGTCCCCGCCCGCAGCTTTCTCAGCCCGCGACTTGAGCCGGGAAGCTGCCACTCGCTTGCCGAAGCGCTCCGCTGCCCATCGCTGTGACGGGAAGGGAGGGGGTGAGTCGGAGGGGCGGGCGGGCGAGCGAGAGCCGATCCCGGTGGCTGGATCCTGCAACGCCGGGGAAGGAGAAGGTGTGGCGGGGGGAGCCTGAAGGACCGGGGGGTCCCAAGTTGATCGTGGGTGGCTTCTTATGGGTGCCTGCTTAGGTGTCAAATGGGCGGCGGGGTGACTGCTGGGCGGAAGGGAAGTGGGGCTTGGAGGGTCGGCCTGGCGGGGCTGTTTCCCCCCTCCTCCCCGATCCTTGGAGCAAGGTTGTGGGCAGCGAAGGTGGCAGACAGGAGGTGGGGGGGGAGAAATGGGTGGGGAGCGACACTTGGGGATCCGAGGGGAGGGTAGTCCTATGAACAGATGGTCTTGCGGGTTCCTGGGACGGGTGGGATCAGCAGAGGGGTGGTGGTGGTTTGTGGAGAGGAAAAGGGACCCTTGGCGGGGTGTTGGAGGAAGAGGCAAGAGGGGCTGGAGTCCCTTTGCTTGGATATCAACAATAGCCAAGCTGGAACTATCAGGTTGTAGGGGGAGCAGAAATAGTTGGCTGTCACTTTTCCTCAATGTTGCTTAGGGCGGGATCCACAACTTGGGCCTGGCTTCTTTAGAGATCAGGAGACACTTGGATATTATGGAGACAAATGGATCAAGCTCTGGGATGAGAACTTTTCTTAGAAGGAAAGCAAGCAAACAAAGCCCCAACAGTTTACCTACCTTGACTTTACTTTTTACAGTAGGAAACACTAAAGAAATGATACGCGAATGAGGACCTCTGGTTTTCAGTTTTGTCTTATTAACTTATGCGAGTCCCCTATCTTTGTTTATGAACAGTTTTGTATTTTTGTAGGATCCTATTATAATATCATTAATGTATGTAAGCAATAGTTTGCATTCTATTAATACGTAGTAGGTTCCTGTGCTTTTTTCATAACATAGCAACATAACAAGCAATAGTACAGAACCTTTTAAAATGTAAAATGTCATCTTATTTATCCCAATAAAATATTTGTACCTGAAATTCTGGTAGTCATAAATCTGGTAGAGCAATAGGATTTTTCCAGAAAGAGACTTAGCAACTTTAATTATGAAACAAATTAACATCCCATCTTCGCTGTCGATATAAAACTTTAATTCAGGCATCTTTTACAGTTATTTTTGCATGCTTACTTAGATATATAAATTATTTTAGTTCAATTGATCTGACTTTAGATAAGTACTGTATGTGTAGTTTTAATTTGACGAGATGCCTAATCTCACCCTATTGTATATCTATTCATCATTAGTAATTCTCACTGGTTTTTTTTTAACATTTTGGTTTCTTTTTAAGCCTTTTCTTCATGCTCTAGTCTAGAGCTTTTCTTTGGAGGATATAGAATGAAAACATTGGTTTGATTTAAATACTAAGTTTCTCATTCCCTTGCCACACTGAGATGAAGTGTTGAGAGATGAGTAAACATTGCACAATTTCAAATACAGTGAGCTTTAGGTGTAGGGAGGATTTAGTTGATGTAACATAATTCAAACGACTCCTTTCTTACTTTTCTGTGGTTTAGTAGTTTATGGCTTTAGGAATATGATTGTAACTGGACTTAAAATCATAGATTACGCTTGGATGGAAAAATGTTTGGGTAGGAAAGACAAGTGAGTGACAGCTACTGAACTGGCTTTTAACCAGACTTGTTGTTTGGATCATATTTTGGACTTGTCCCAAGGACTCATTCCATTCTGATAGTTGTCTTTACCAGCAGTTGCCGTGACATAAATATATGGTTACACTGAGCATTAGGAACATCACAAACAGAGGATAAAAAAGAAAAAAACAACCTTCTTTTCATACAAGTCTCTGCAAATACCAGATATTTGATCTTTCTATTTTTCCAAAACAATGTACCTATTAGTTTAATTGCTGGTAAAGAAAGCATATTTCAGAGGTTTCATTAAACGCAGTCCTAGTTCTTTAAGGAATAATTGTAAATGTACATTCTGGCCTTGGAAAACTGTGCACGAGCATAATGATGTCATCAAGCTGGTACACATGAACCAGGAAGTAGAATGCTGGTAAAATAAACAGACTGTTTTGGGAGAGACAAAACAGCTCATTGGAGAGAAAAAGATGAACATGATTTTGTAATTTTCATTTTCAAGTAGCCAAGCAAAGCAACACTTCCATGTTGTAATAATTTTGTCTGTTTCATTTTTTTTCATAAAGTAAGATTTTGATATATGTGGAAGATAGTATGTTTAGATATTGTGCCTCTGATTTTCTCTTCCTAGGTTTAAGAATTAAAAACAAACACTGGAAGAATAAATACATAAGTTACCATGGTACAAACTTTATATTATTTAATGAAAGGAAATTTGTATAATATATCACACTGGAATGATAAATACAGTTTAATTAACTAGTATTTTACCTATTTTTATATATTTAATTGTGTGAAATGGCATCATGCCATTCTTGTCAGGGCAGGAAAAGAAATGGCTTACTATCTTCTTTACACCAGTTGTAAATACTGTACAATTATAACTTTACCTCTGTCTCTACATGTCTCTCTTCTTTCTATATCCTGCCTAATAGTCAAACTCATGTTCATTTCTTTTCTTTTTTCTGCAAAAAGTCCATAAGGGTTTCCAGCAATAAATGTAGATGTCAATTTGGCTATCTCATCCACCTTCACCAACAATTTCCAATGGTAAATAATGCTGAATCTTTCCATTTTTGTGCATGCAATAATCTGCTGCAGTATAACCTATACAAATCAAAGTTCCATAACTTTTTTCCATTTTTTTTAATTCTCAGTTCCAAAAGAAAGACCTCTGGTTTCAATTTTATATAAAACTTCAAAATCCTCTGAATCAATGTATGTATTGGAATTCAAAATTTTGTTGTTTTAGATGTCCAGCCAACATGATAAAGTGTCCCAGTTGTTCATATTTTCAGCATAAATTTGAAGTGCCTTTATACATTTTAGACAATTTTTCTGACATATACCAATCATACGTCATTTTATAAACATTATCTTTAAGATTATAACATAATATAAATTTCAATCCTTTCAACTATATATTTTTTCTGTATATTATAACAAAATTTAGCCCATTTTATCATACATTCTTTCACTTGTTCTTCTGTTTCAAATTTCAGTAAAATTTAATACCTTTTAGCAATTACGTGTTCATAATTTGTACACTATTTCATTTCAAACCCAGTCTTAACATTGCTTAAAACTAATTTTTTGTCTACTTTAAATCTTTCTAATAACTGAATGCAAATAAAAGAATAATTGATAACTATATTTCTCTGCCACCAGTTCTGTTGATTTTATTTTCCATTTCCCTTGACAAAATTCTAATATCTCATAATAAGTTAACTATTTGTGATTGCCTATTATTTCTCATGTATAAAATACTTTTTGTGCTGAAAGCCACAAAAGTGTTTTGGGACATAACCTGGATTTGCATCTATTCCATATTCTAAGTATGACACATCTAATATAATTGTTTTTGAAATAATTGACATTTTTGTCATACAACCATGCCATTCAAATCTCAGGTCATGTCCTAATCCTCCTTTTTTTCTTTACATCCTATAAGGACTTAAATTTAACTTATGAATTTCCCCCCCCTGCCAAACACGCTTAGATCCAGGTAGTCCTCATTTTACAATTGAGCCCACAATTTCTATTGGTAAACAAGACAGTTGTGAAATGAATTTTGTCTCATTTTACAACGCTTTTTGCCATATTTGTTAAGTGAATCACTGCAGTTATTATATTAATGACATGATTGTTAAGTGAATCTGGATTCCTCATTGATTTTGCTTCTCAGAAGGGCACAAAGTTGATCACATGACCCTGGGACACTGCAACTGTCATAAATACGTGCCAGTTGCCAAACATCTGAATTTTGATCATGTGACGAGGATGATGCCCCAATGGTAATAAATGTGAATAACAATCATAAGTCACTTTTTCAGGTCCTTTGTAACTGTAAGTTACTAAACGAATGGTATCTTATATTTTTTTGCCATGTTTAAATGATGCATCATTTCTCAAAACAGGTTTTGACTGAGGTTATTTAAATATTTTGTGTAAAATGCAAACCAGAGTAGGATCTTGTCCCAAATGCCCTGATTATCCTAATTAAGTCAGGTGGCATTGCCCAGTGCCCAAAGAAGGGCTTAATGTTCTCCCCTATATTGTGAATAGAGAAATGGGAGCCTAGACTTGTCCCACGTAAATAGTTCCTCGCTGTCTCTTGTTCAAATTTTTTTTTTGAAATCTTACATGTTTGAAATAATTTTGAAAGGTATAACTTCAATATAAGAGAAATGCGGCTATTTGCTTCTCTGTTTAAGAAGTAACTGCCTTTCTTCATCCTTAGGTAGATTTAGTTGGTTAAAAAAGGACAAGACACTCAGAAGAGCGGGATAGGAGAATCAGCAATTCCTGATATTCCAATGGATGATTTATGACATGATATCTATGACATTATTGTCTATGACAGTAAAATTAAATAGTAGTGATAAAGCCAATGGTAGTGATATTTCCTGGTAGCTTCCCATCTAGGTAATGTGATCTGACCCTGAGGCCAGATGAAGTCAGCAAACACAGCTTGGGCAACTATGCAAAGAATAATAACATTGGAAATATGCTATGTGGGGCAGTAATGCCATTTTACTCTGGTTAAGATCTAGAGAACACGTTTGAAGCCACTGCTATTCTTGTCACTTATAAAGATATTAAATGATCCCTGGAGTATAGCTCTATACTTAACTGTTTCCCATTTTAGACATTTTTGAATTTTTGAAGCCACCACTTAAATGCAAAACTTGACTGTGTTATATAGATCATGTTTACCCAGAAATAACCTTGAGTTTAATCATGCATACTCCTAATTAAACATACTCAGGTGTAACCTTTAAATGTAATCTTATAATATGGGCTGATGTACTTGTAATTACAATATAAATGCAGCTAACTTAAGGAAAAAAATATGCAATTTTCAGCCGTACTTCCTTTAGCATTTTTTAAATGTCTTGCTTCTGGGTATCCTGGAGTCATGTAATAAGCCACTTGCAATGGGATAAACAGGATGCTGGATTATAGTGATATAAAGTCATCTTGGCCTGGATACTTTTCTCCCAGGAATGAAAACAAAAGAACATATATACTGTATTTTTCGGAGTATAAGACGCACCAGAGTATAAGACGCACTAAGATTTTGAAGAGGCAAATTAAAAAAAAGTTTTTGCCCTCTGCAGACTTCCCAAAAACACAGTTTTTCATGAAAACGGGCCCTTTTTTCCCCAAAAAAAGGCATGAATAGCCTTTAGGAGGCTTGTAGAGTGCTCCTGGGGGCTGCGGGGGGGGGGGGGATTGAGCAAAAAAAAAAGGCTTGTTTTTTGCTCATTTCTGCCCTCCCCAGCCCCCAGGAGCACTCTACAAGCCTCCTAAAGGCTATGCAAGGCCGTTTTGGTGAAGGGGGCAAAAAATGCTGCATTCAGTGTATAAGCACACCCAGATTTTCAGCCTCTTTTTTGAGGGAAAAAGGTGTGTCTTATACTCTGAAAAATACGGTATAGGTTTTGCACAGACAACTTTTTTATTATTTCTAAAACCATTGGTTTAAATTGGTTGTGTTTTTATATATGTTTGCCTCTGTCCCCATTTGCTGTTTAGATATGCAATGGGATTCAAATTTGCAGAGGTATCCAAATACGCTGAAGGCAATTCAGGAAAGGTAGATACCTCTATACCTGTTTGAATATGCATCTGATTTATCTTTCCTCTCTGGTTTGGAATGTGACCATAGTTAGAAACCTGCCTTCTGGGTACAGATGTCGTTTCTTGGCCCCGGATATAGAATGCCATGGTTGGTTTTGTGGGAATGGTCAACATTATGGAATTAATCAGTTCTTAAATTTTTAAGAATCTTACATGTTAAAGCTGCTTTGAAAGCTTTAGGAACAAATAGGCACATATAAATAATACTACCCAATTTTCTAAATAAATTTAGAATTTTGTTGGTTTGGAGCTTACTTGGGAACCAAACATTCAAAAATGACGGCAGGAGAAATTGGTGAACAGGGAAAGGCTTTAAGAAACTCAGCTCTCTCTATATCTCCTACACATAGTCTTCATTGATGTTACAGGAGAGGAAGGGTGGATTTTAAATGCTTTGTAAGAGTGAATATCCCTTTGGAAGATGGCATTATTACTAAAAGATTTGGCTTTCAATCAGGCATTTGTATTGATCTGCCACTGTCAGTAGTTCACTTGAAGGACTTTTTCCAGCTGAATCATTTGCCCAATTGAGGTAGAGCAGCTAGATCTGAGCTACAAATCCAAATAACTATTAAATCAGGGCTGTCAAACTCCTGGCCCATCGGCCAGATGCCTCATGCACTGGCCATGTCCACACCCAGTTTTGTGAAAGGGAAAAAAAAGTCCCAATACTTCACGTGACGCTGTTGTGATGCTGTGAGTTTGACATCCCTGCATTAGATTATCAACAAAGAGATAGAGAAGGCTCTAATTCTGTGCCACCATTTGGTGGTCATCTGCATTTTTGCAGCCCAGATTTGGTAGGTGTAGAATGAGTTGTTGGGTCACGCTTGCCTAGATTTTCTGATGTTTTCTTGCTTCAGTTATTGTAAAGTCTTGTATTTGGGGGTCTTCTTTAAAATAGTTGAATTTGCTATTCATCAAAAAGTAGAACTGCTAGCTTATCAGTTGGCATAAGCTTGCCAGTTGGCATAGGCTTGCCAGTGACTTGCCAACTGTTCAATGTGGCTTGAATCAGGTTGCTTCAAGTAAGCTTTCTTCCATCAGTTTATGAGATTGTAATGTCTCCAGTGGTGGGATCCTGCCGGTTTAACAACCGTTTCGGTGATCGCGTGCTGCATGCATGAGCTTGATGCGCACTTTGTGTGCATGCACAGTTTTAACAAAACTTACTTTTTACGTTACTTCTGGGGAGTAACACAGCTGAGGTGCGGCAATCTGCTCTGCCATATGAATCAGCTGAGAGGATATAGGTAAGCAAAGCACAGGAGTGGGCGGGTGGGCCCACCTGATCGTTAAAGCAAACCGGTTCGCTCCTCAGCCTGAGCTACCAGTTCACCTGAACTGGTCCAAACTGGCTGAATCCCACCCCTGAATGTCTCCCTTAAAGGCTGTGCTCCAGAATCGCTCTCTGTTTTGAAGTAAAGTGGATAATTATTAGAATGTTCCCACTTTGAAAACAATTCTGTTTTCAATGACTTGGACCTTCTATGAACAGAAGACACTTCTGTTAAAGCTGTTCTTTCCTCCATATCCCTGGGCTTTTGTATAACCCTAAACAACAACCCTGCTGCCTCAAAAGTTGCATTTTTAAAATTTCAGATTTCAAAAGTTAGTGCAACATTTAAAGCAACTGCAATTTTTATCCCAAGTGTGCTTTACAGCATGGGCTGCTACACTAATGAATAATAGGGAGATGTGCTTATGCGCCATGTTTTTTAAAAAATTTTTGAAGTTCTAAAATAGTAATAGCTCTAGTAATGACAAAATAGAGAGATTTTTAAGTTGAAACTACCAGTTTTTGAACACCTTCTAGAGAATCCTGCTTAGTTCCAGCCTAGAGGGCTTTCCAGGGAAAGTGTATGTGTGTGTGTGTGTGTGTGTGTGTGTGTGTACTGAAATTTGTTAGTTGAATTTTTGTATGTTTTTAAGTTCTATAGCCTCTGACTAAATTTTTATGGAGGGGGAGCAGAAACTGCTCAGAAACTGTTATGGCATAGCAGAAAAAATGTCATAAATAAATAATAATCAAATTTACTGGGAAACCAAATAGAATTCTTTTGGTTTGGGCTGCTTCCTGATGAAGGTGTTCAATCTAGGAACTGCTGGTTGCTTGGTTACTTCACCCCTCCTCTGGCCAGTGGGAAGTGTCCTTGGGTTCCCACAGGAAAGCTTTATTTTTTGGGCAACAAACCCCATCTGACAATTTCCCCCCTCCCTTGTTGTCTGGCCTTCAAGATGGCCTCAGCCACGATCCCTTCAGAGTTGACAGAATGTTTCTGTCATTACCAAGTTGTAGTTTTACTTGGAAGATACAATTAAAATCCTACTCGCTTCCATTTGTTATGGCCAGCATGCCTGTCCTTGATTACAACCTACCATATTCCATTCAGAAGAATCTACAGATTCTGATTCTTTCAATAAAATTATGCAAGCAACATTGTGCGAGCTGCACCCTTTTTGTATATGCATGTGATATCACAATACACAAACAAACCAGGGTGGAGCATGCCTTGTGTGCTGTTACAATATTGCTTTCATCATTTGCTTACCTGAGCTATTTTTGAATACCTCTGTTTCATCCACATTGAGTGAATCAGCAAAGATTTGAGATTATGGCTTGGAAGAATATACTAAAATCTCTTTCCTTTCTAAACTCTCCTCTTTCCACCACTGTGAACAGAACTCTCCCACAGGCATACTTTTCATTCTCTTGGTATGAGCATTTGTGATCTCTTCCCATCCTCCCAGGTAGAGATTCATTTATAGGAGGAATGCTTCTCTATTTCCATTCTTACTGGATCTTTTGCTTATAACAGTGAAATATTATAGAGCAGTGATGTTCTAATGTAAAATTTGAAAATATGAAATCAGGCTACATCACTAAACTTTCGGTTTTTTTCCCCCCAGAAAGCAAATATTGAATCTGAAGATCTTGTGATATTCTTCAGGTAAGACCAATGTCTTCATTGAAGAAGTGTTTGTCTCAAATTATGAAATTTCTGAAAAAAGAATGAAACAGTGGACAAATCTCAGCTTCAAGAAATAATGTTTATGTATCATCTCTCTATCTATCATCTATCTATCATATTTATTTGCCACTCACCTTGCCATAATTATGCCTGATTACTTTGAGCTGCAATATCATATTGATATCTCTCTTGAGCCTAAGAACTATATTGAGCGATACCTTTATCAAGATGTACTTTAAAGATAGGTTAATTCATGGTGTCATCCATCGGAAAAAGATCAGATGTGTGTATTGCTGCCTCATGAATTATTTGGCCTTCGGGTAGTGGTTGATTCATTTACATGCAGGATTTTTTTTCCAGGCATTTTTCTGTATTCATGATTTGTCCAACAATTGTGTGAATCACTCTCAGATAATTGTGCCAGCTTTCGCATAGATGCAAAAGCTTTTCTGCCTGGAAAATATCCCGTTAATTTAAATGAAATAAGGAAAATATTAGTTAGTTAAATGCATGGATTGTTAGATGCTTTCAAACAATGTACAGTGAGTTAGGCAATCTGTTAATCTGAAGAAATGAAATCAATGTTAAGTTTATACATTTTTGTGCACACATACAACTGGCATTTGAAATTCTGGGTGACGAAAATCATTTTTTTTTTACTGTTTTAGAAACTTTACTTTAGAATTTTGCTACTTAATGTAATTATTTTTTCATTCTTTTTTTTTAGGAAGATTGCTTTGGAGAGGACAGTTTGGAGAAAGAAACATGTATGTTTAATTCATTTCGAACTCTCACTCCAGTTGCTTTTCTGTAGGTTTCCACTTATGTGCCCCAAACTATAAACATAACACTTGGAATCTTGCAGGGATAAAAACAGGTTGAAGAATGGTATGATTTGCAATATATATCTGATTTCGTAGGATTTGAATTAGAAATCGTACACCTTTGCAATGCTGCTATAACTATCCAGATTCTTACATCATGAATTGTTATTTTGGTAGGTAAAGAAATGGCACTAATGGTTCCATACATCTTTTCAATTTAATATGTAGTTTGACTCTTTGAAATTAGAGTTACAAGAGTTGGCATTCCAATGTTCTCCAAGTATTTTGGATGACGATTCCTATAATCCTATCAGCAATTACTGGCTGGAGCTAATGAAATCTGAAACATCTGGAGGGCATTGTATTGCCTGTCTCAATAGTACACTAATGGGATAGAAAAGCTTAAGGGAGTTCCAATTCTTGGTGTAAAATGGGACATGGGAAGAACAGAGGTAAGCTGAATCAAGAGAGAATTTCACACTTAAAGAAAGGCTCAATAATGCAACAATTAAACAACACTTGTTAACTTTGTTTATGTTAACAGTTAGCTATTTCAAATCAGTTTGTTAAAAATTACAACAAAGTCTTGAAACTTATAAGCAACTTTTTGATGTTGTAATATTTCTGAGCTTTACCTTGAAGATTTTGAGAATTAGGAATATATATAAAACAAATGTTGAGTTCATTAGGAGCCCTGTAGGTTTGGAAGCTTTTTCTGCACAAATCTACACGAACGGCACCACGTTTTTTCCTAATAAGATATTATTTTGACATTTTTTTCAAGGAAATGTTTGCTTTTTTTGTTTGCCTGGCATTTGAAATATATAAAAGGGTACTATAATACTAATAAACAATTCATTGAAACTTTGATTTTACCGACCTACAAATAATGGACTTTGGAGGCAGTGGGTAATTGTTGTATCTGAAATACTCCTTATCTAGTTGCTCAAATTATGCTAATTTTAATCTTAATTTTATGGCAGCTAAAGCGATTTGTCATTTGTGTACTGGTATAATTACATAAATGATACAATTTGCTGCAATGATATGTTTTGAATTTAACAGACAGTTAGGAGCAACTGACAATTACTGTTTACAAATGTTTGTTAAAATGAGTTTCGTATTAAAGAAGCAGTAATTATTTTAAAACAATTATGTTAATAAAAAAAAATACTGGAAAATTATTGCAAACAGATCAATACCAAAAATGTTGACCCTATTATTCAAAGCTTCTTCCTTGCCCTTGGTTAAATGGACAAAACAAAGAAACAGAAAACTAATTCAAATCTTAATGTTCACAGGCAACAGAACAGCAGTGTATTGCTGTAAATAGAGATTTCTCTATTGCTGTTTACTAATTCTTTTAATTATTTCCTTGCTCAAAGAATCAACAGTTCTTGTTCCATCGAAGTAGCAACACCTCAAGAGTTCTGTCTTCTGACTGATATGTTTGTGAGAAGAGTAGAGTCTTAAGAGTCTTCAGAAAGGCCAGCGGGATTGGTCCAATCTAATTTTGGATGGGTGGAATGGGGTTCCAAAAGACAGATACTGAAACAGAGAAGGCATCTTCCTGTGTCCCACTAGATCAGGGATCTCCAACCTTGGTTGGCTGAGGAACTCTGGGAATTAAAGTCCACAGGTCTTAAAGTTGCCATGGTTGGAGATCCCTGCATTAAATGACATATTTAATTGGCGGGATCAGGAACATATCCTTCTTGCCAGATCAGATGGGTTAAATAAAACAACTAGAAAGAAGGACTATCTTAGTCCCATCTCATGGAAGGCTTTATAACCAAAGCAGGTTTCATAAAGATTACTTTGAATTGTAGGTAAGGGAAGAAGGAATCCCTTTTAACTCTTCTCTTGCACTGTAAGTCTGAGCATATAGAGAAAAGCAACGAGTATCTGCATTCAGTAATCTTGGTCTCCTCTTTTGTCATTAGTTGATATCTGAACATTGGATACATCAGAAGTCATGTCGGACTGGCTTCTAATTGGACTGTTTGTGGCATTGGTGCTGCTTCTGTTGCTGACGATCTTTGGCTTTGCTGTTTATTCGGGACTGTTTACAGAAGTAATTGTGAATGCTGGTTTGCCCCCCATTGGCAACATCACTGTGGCATACAAATTCCAGGTGGGACCTTATGGTGACTCCGGAAGGTTTTTCACAGAGAGCTGCAGCGTCTCTCCAAGGCTGTCTTCTATCGCTATCTACTATGACAACCCTCACACGGTAGGTCACTCTTGAGAACTACGTATTGGTTTGTCAGACCTGAATTCATCACCAAATTTAGCTGTACATAAAATTGCAGAACATAACTACGTTAGTCTATGGTGGCAAAAAATCAGGAAGAATCTGGTAGCAGGAATCTGACAGACACATTTTAAGTTTAAAAATTAATCAGATGTATAGAATGTCTAGGCTGAAAAGAAGGGCTGTTTTGATTGTAAAAATCTGTTTCATTCATGATTCAAATATATGTCCGTTTTTTACTGTTACATGCACTTTATCCTCACAGCAGCCTTGTGAAGTAAATTAAGATGAGGCAGAGTGGCTGGATTATTCATTGAGTGAAGAAATGGCTATCAGTTGTTCAGGGATAGGTAGTCAGTTCATTTCTGCATGAAGAATAATCTAATTGGTCCTACTGCTTAGGGTAACTATATAGTAAAAATATGACTGACCTAATAATACTGGCTATTTTCAAAAATAATATATCAGCTTGTCTACTAAAACCAAAGGGAATGTTAGGGATGAAAGTTTGTCTTTAAGCTAAAGACTCATCTTTTGGGGCTTGATTTGGCATATAAATGCTAAAATGCATGTTTCTGCTAGCATTGTTTCTTAGCATTTCCTTTTTAAAGGAGAAAACATGTATTTGCTTTAACTGTGTGATTTTGAGGTTCTGTAAAAATCTTAGGGTGGAGTGAGATTGTGATCTGTTCTGAATATGATTAAGAAATCAGTATGAAGTGCCAAAGAATATATAGATGTTTTTGGAGCCTCTTCAAGTGCCCATTATAAGTGAGGGAATATTAGATAATAATGAAAGGCATCATATGAGATTGTTACCCCAATTTACCCAAGAGCCACAGTGGCGCAGTGGTTAGAGTAGCAGGCTACTTCTGTTGATCACCAGCTGCCAGCAGTTTGTCAGATCGAATCTCACCAGCCTTCCATCCTTCCGAGGTGGGTAAAATGAGGACCCAGATTGTAAACTGGGAGGTCTGTAAAGCACTGTGAAGTGGTATATAAGTCTAAGTGCTATTGCTATTTATCATCTATCAAATTTTAGAATTAGGAAAAAAAGCATGGCGTTTCCTCCAGAGTGTCTCCCAAATAGAAAACTTATCAGCCAGAAAATATTCCCACATCAACCACAGGGAATAAAAGTTAGTAATATGTTATATATAGGAAACTTTAAAAAAGGATGAGAGACATATTTGGGAGAAGAGGAAAAAAGCAAAACGGAACAATGCTTCTCAGAGAAAAATCAGCATATACAATCAATACCTGCAATCTTGGCTTCAGAAACTGTAGCACCATTTTTCTTGCTATCCTTATGAATATCATAAGACTGAGCAAAAACTGATTCAATATGAGTGGAAAATTATAAAAGAAATTGGTCAGTAAATGAAGTACTTTAAAGACTTCCACAACTCTTTAGACACTAATGGATTTTAGGAAACGCAAGTATAAATCTGGCACTATTTGTAATATTTTAATGAATAGAAGATTCTGTATTCTGCTTTCAGATTCAAGAACTCTAGAGATTCATTTCCAATTAATAGAGCATCTCTAGGAGATTGCAAGGTAACAAATTACCTTAAAGGAGACTGATAACAAATTACCAAAACAAGTTTGTATTGTTGGATATGGTATATAAATATTAAATAATAGTGTATTATATAATACATGAATCTGTTTTGCAACCTTTTTTTAAACTCAGAGTGATTTAACATAAAAATTACTTGGCATTTGACTTATATATTGTAGACTTCAGCTTCCAAAGAAATTTTTAACTCAATGTTTATTAGTTTCTGATTATTTTGTCTTTGTATGCCTTTGAAAGTGGTATGGATCATCTGCTGCATTTATAATTGAAGATTCTGTTTATAGTATATTTATGATATGCCTATGGAGATTTTCAGTCATCCAGGTCATAGTTGTCGCAAAAGTATTTTTCCAAGAGGCAACTGGACTTTCTGGTTTTTCTTTGAAGATGTTTCACTTCTCATCCAAGATATGATACTATTTATAGTACTGTATTGTATGGAGAGGAAAAACTACATTTGAGCATTGTCAAGAAAAGTTTTCAAGAAGATACCTATGCTTATATGAAGAAAATGAGTGGGAAAAGGTTTCAAAAACTTTTAATAAAAAAGGCGGCTTACTTAAGGGATCATAGATTTCTTCATCCGTGTTCTGTATTTCACTGATTAAACTTGTTGATATGCTAATTGTGTTGTAAACAGTAGCAATTAGGCTTCTTATTTTGAAGTGAGTATTCCCAAGGTTGCTTATGAATACTGTTGCAGTCTCTTCCTCTTGGGATGGGCCTCCTCCCTATTCTCCCAGGCACCAAGAATTATAATGAGCCAGAGTTACTTTTACTGTGGGTCTTGTGGATCTTGGTTCAATGCCTAACTTTTTCTTCATAACCTGGTTTTCTTGATATTTAACTGAAATTTAGTCTTGAACTGAGATGTGGCTAGATTGAACTAACTCAATGTTCTGCTAGTTGTTTAACCAATGCACTTAAACAATTTAAGCCCATGCAGTCATCGGCTGTATCAACAGAGGGATAGTATCAGGAACACAAGAAGTGATAATATCAATTTATACTAAGCTAGCAAAACTACATCTGGAATACTGCTTCCAGTTCTGGTCACCATGATACAAAAAAAGATGCTGAGGGCCTATAAAGAGTCAGAGAAGAGCAACAAAGATTATAAGAGATCTGGAGGCTAAACTGTAGGATGAACTTTTAAGGAAACTAGGTATGTTTAGCCTAACAAAGACAAGCCTTACTATGACATGATAGACGTCTTCCAATACTTGAAGGGCTGTCACAGGGAAGAGGGGGTTGATTTGTTCTCCAAAGTACTTGAGGGCAGAACAAGAAGCAATGGCGTGAAGGTAGTCAGAAGGAGATCTAATCTGGAATTAAAAAGAAACTTATTTTTTTCTTTTTAATAAAAAACATTTTTTAATAAAAAAAAATTTTTCAGACAAACACAAACACACAACACATATAACATAAAAGCCTCTTCAATTACACACAGTGTGTCGATTGGTTACAAAGTCTTTCTGTGTCCTTTCCGTAGTCTTCACTTGAATTTTATCAAAATTCCCAAATTGACAATGAAGATATCTTTGTATACATTGTTATTATGCTTCCTCCTATTCTAAGTCATTCAATCACTTTAGCATTGATAACATTCTCTAATAGTTTCCAATTCCATGTTTTCCCCCCATTATTAGTATCATCAATCTAATGTACATGTATACAAATTGTTATAATTATTAAACATCCATTAAGCCTAGCTATTACATCCTTTCAACATAAAGCATATTAAATTTAAAATAAATTTATATTATGACATTTTATTACATCATCCTGAAATCATCCAATGATATTACGTCTTTATAATCTATTCTATATAGAATTGTTTATCTTTTATAAAAAGGCTTTTCAACATCATCTCCATGATCCTCACTTACAGTTTGTATAAGATTTCATATTATCAATCTAGTATATATTAATGCCTTGTTATCATTATTAATCATTTATTTGACTATAGCTGTTATTACTTTGTACATTGCACTCAAAATTTAACTATATTTAACTAAAATTTATTGTGACATTTCATTTCATCATCCTGTATCCTTCCAGAGATAGTGTAGTCCAATATCTCTTGCCATTTGTAAAGTCTGTATTCTAAATGTTTTCTTGATAAGTCTTATATGGACTTCCCTTAAGAACGTATTGTTCATTGCATGTCTTATAAGAATTCAAAACCCTTTATCTGCTCTTTTTATCAGCTTCACTTTTGTTATCATTAGTGCTTTTGCCGAGATTACTCTCATTATTTCTCCCAAATTTTCTCTCCTTTCTTCATCTATTTTCTGACATCCAAAATGAAGATCTGGTTCATCAATTTCTCCTTTCTATATTTCACACTTGTCATTTTCCTCCACTCTCAGTTTGCTGTCAGTATCAACAATTTTCTTACTTACTTAGTTAGTTAGTTTATTAAGCTTGTATGCCGCCCTATTCCCAGAGGGACTCAGGGCGGCTAACAAACCAATAGGGAAGGGGGGCAATACATAGAAAACAAACAAGACAGAAACAAAATACAAAAAACAGATTATACTTTCATATGTCTCTGTTATTTTTTCAGCTCTGTCCTCAAACTTCATCGCTGTCCCTGTACTTTCTGTATTTTGATCTATAATTTCAAGTCTCTTTTCAACTCTCTCTGTAATTATTAAAAATTTTTGAATTTCTAAGAAAATTCTTTGCAAAGTTAGTGCCTTTTCTTCTTCACGTTGTGCCATTTTCCAGGTTATAAACACTGCCAAAACACCCAAGTCTTTTTAGGTCAAATAAATTCAGTGGAGTTTTTCAAATCAAAGTTTTCTCTTTCCTGCAAAGGAACACCTGTATCAACAAAACGTTTTCACTGAGCCTTTCAGTAAACAAAGCTTATAGCTTTATCAGATATTGCCAAGCCTCTATAGTCACTCGATGGCAGTGTTACCTCTTTTCCATCTGTTTCTGCCTCTGTCCCAGAGCGGAAAAGAAAAAAAAAAGTGTAAAAATTACGTTCGTCCCAGCCTTATGAGAGAAGAAGCTTTTAATCCATGAATACAAACAATGGAGAAAGTATAGAGGAAGAAGGAAAAAAAAGACCAGTCCAGTTTAAAAGTAAGAAGCATTTAGAAAGAGTCCATCCATAGAAAACAAACAAAGTTAAGGTAGGAAAGATAACATGATCGTCTTAAACCAGAGTTATTTCTCCGCTTATTTTCTTTTGTCTTCAATTTTATTTTAAATTCCAAGTCTTTTGGGTTTTCCCTTCTCTACTAATAATTTTTTTTCTCACCAATTCGACACACTCCTGTACTGCTTCTGTTTCAGATGCTTGTTCCAACCTTCGGCAGCCATTTTGGTTGCTTCTCTTGTAGCTGGCAATAAGAGCTTTCTCTTGGATCAATCAGGGACTTTGCGATGCCCCTGAGATCAGCAGGACATGCTCTTCTCTATCACTGTTCCTTCAGAACAGTTTAGATCCAAAAGGACCGTCCAGAAACAGAGATATCGACAGCAATCCTGGAGACCGAAGATTGCATGTCGTGTCATTGCGACCTCAAGCCCCGCCACCCAACAAGAAACTTTCTGATAGATCAATTAGTCAATGGAACAGCTGGAGTTGTGGAGCTCCATTGCTGGTGGTTTTTAAGAAAATATTGGATGCCCATTTCTCCAGAATGGTATAAGGACTCCTGTCTTGGGCAGTGGGTTGGATTAGAAGACCTCTAAGGAGACCTCTAAGGTCCTTCCAGCCCTATGATTCTAATCCTGAAAAAAACCCAAATCTTTTCTCTCTTAATTTAAACTTCTGTTTTTAGGGGCTGCTATTTCAGGATTAAAAAATTGGCTTAAGCTTATCTCTCAGTTGCTTTCTCAATAATGGACATGGTCATCACATAATATATTGTCTTCTGGACTATTGGGCTTTTGTCAAAATAATGCATATTGCTTTAAAATAGATATGTATGCTTTCTTGTGGCATAACTATTTAGTATTGCATCACTTCAACCTCTGAAATCTCCTGAGCATTGTAGTGTTGTAAAAACATGCCACTCAGAAATCCTATTTATTAAGTTGGCTTGAATGTTTATGTTGATACATCGAGCTAAGGGATAGGGCAATTGAATGGGTAGGTAGAACAGGAGACAGTAATTAAAGGGAACCAGTTTAGCTTATCTTAAATCACAGCAGCATGTAATACAGTTGAAAATCTTTCCAAATACAGTGAAATGTACGTATTCTAAATTGTTGCTAGTTCTCTTATATGGTACCTACAATAAACTTTTTAGATTTTAAATATTTTTCCTCATATTTTTTTTAAATTATATGTTTTAATTTTATATTGATTTTAATGAATAACCAAGCATCCCTAGTAGGTGGCAGTAGTGTAGAAATTGAACACATACTGTATTTTTCAGAGTATAAGATGCTCCGAAGTATAAGACACACCTAGCTTTTGGGGAGGAAAACAAGAGAAAAATATCTGCCTCTGCCTCCCAGCAATTTCCCTCCTTGCAACAAACAGCAAACAGTACAGACAATATACACTGTTTGTAGTGTTACATTTCAGACTATACTTGTACAGATGCTGTTAAAATTGATGTGGCTTTCTGGAAGTATAGTTATTCTCTGCTATTTAAAAGAAGGTACAATAGTACTGGGCCTCTGCAGATCAAGCATTTATTTTAAAAAGCTTCTTCATTTTGTTAAGCTGTCTAGAACAATAATAAAGCAGTCTTTAAAAAATAAGTCTAATAATTTGAACATTCTATAGGCATTTATAATTATTGACTTACCTCCTTGCAGCAAACAGCCTGATTAGCACAATAAAAAAAAAAAAATCTGCCTCTGCCTCCCAGCAATTTGCCTCTTGGAGCAAACAGCAAGTTTCACTTTCAATTTCTCCCGATCATCAGCTGTTTCAGGCTGCAGGGATTGCTATAGCCTATTGCAGCCTCGCAAGCCCCTGTTTGCTGCAAGGAGGTAAATTGCTGGGAGGCAGAGGCAAAAGGGTTGGGGTCGGTGGGTGGGTGGGGCTACATTCAGTGTATAAGACGCACCCAAATTTTCACCCTCTTTTGGGGGGGAGGGGAAGGTGCAAAGGAATGATTCCTTTGGATACAGATATTATCATGGTTTATAATAATATATCATGCTAAATTGTAGTGTGGTTTGTTTGATATTAGTTTAATGTAATGTATTAGCCATGTATAAAAATGACAGTTTATTAGCCTTAGTTTATAATAACGATAGACAGCCTTTTGGAGGTGAGGGTGGGGATGGCACATTTTATTTGTTTATAGCTCATTTATATAGTTTCTCATATACCCACAAAACTCAGGCAGTAATAATGAAATCATTAAAGAAATGGAGGTTGGTATGGGCAAGGCAGAGGGCTATGTCATTAATTGCAATACAGGTGGTCCTTGACTTACAACAGTTCACTTACTGACCGTTTGAAGTTACGGTGCACTGAAAAAAGTGACATGACCATTTTTCACGCTTATGACCATTGGCATCCCCATAGTCACTCGGGTGCTTGATAACTGATGGCTGCAGTGTCCCTAGGTCACGTGATCACCTTTTGCGACCTTCTGACAAGCAAAGTCAGTGGGGAAGCCAGAATTCACTTAACAACCATGTTACTAATTTAACAACTGCAATGATTCACTTAACAAACGAGTCAAGAAAAGTCGTAAAATGGACCAAAACTGTTTTAGCAAATTTCTCACTTAGCAACAGAAATTGTGGGCTCAATTGTGGTCATAAGTTGAGGACTACCTGTATTTAGTAACCTTATTTTGACAGGGCAGCAAAAAAGGTGTTTGGGTCTAGGATCTCAGCTTGTCTCTCTCGGCTTATGTCCTGGGATTTTAGTATCTAGATGGTTGCATCTTATTTAACAATTAAGTTATAATTATAACACTTCAACCATCGTTAAAACTTGGTGGCATGATAAAATTTCCTGTACTCAAACTAAGATTAAAAGGGAAGTAAAATTGGTTATAAAATAGTTAGATGGTTTATAAAACATAATTTTTCTACATTCTATTACTTAAAAGTAAGCAACACTGAATTCAGTAGAGCCTACTTTTAGAAGAGCAAATGTTACTACATATTTATTTAAATATTCATATTCACTTTTAAATGGCTGTCAATGAAAGTTCTTCCTTTTCTCTGTTTCTTTCTCCAAAATTATAAAGAATATAAATAACTTTACAAAGTCATTATTAATTAATTAATTTAACAGTTGGGTGTTTAATGTTCTTTCTAAAGAACTGCAGCAAACTACAGCAATGGCTTTTGGCAGACACTTTAATGAGATAATTTCATAGCAAATGCCTTGAAAGCAGATCTGCCATATAATTTGCTGGATTCCACCTATAGAGGCCTCATATGGCATTGTCACTTGCCTGGTGTTTGATGTGCAAGATGTCATTTTTGTTGTTCACTTTAAATAATCATCTTTCCTGCTAACTCAAAGCATTACGTCAGCACTGCAAAAGTGATCCAGAAAAACATGGCTTTGGCATGATGACTTCTACAATGTTCTCTCTCTCTCTCTCTCTCTCTCTCTCTCTCTCTCTCTCTCTCTCTCTCTCTCTCTCTCTCTCTCTCTCTCTCTCTCTCTCTCTCCCTCCCTCCCTCCCTCCCTCCCTCCCTCCCTCCCTCCCTCCCTCCCTGTCTCCCTCCCTCCCTGTCTCCCTCCCTCCCTCTCTCTCTCTGTGTCTCTGTCTCTGTCTCTCTCTCTCTCCTCCCTCCCACCCTCCCATTATGAGGGGCAAATAACATGGGTTTTGTTATTTGTTAACTAACATAGTTTGTATTTTAATCTGATTTATATTCTTTCTTTTAAAGTGAAGTTTGAGATTTATTAGCTTTTAACATTCCTAAAGTGATAAATAAGCTAGAGACTAGTTCCTGATAAGAAAAGTTTGTTAGTACAAATTGGGGTCTGGCTTATCTCTTGTGAACCCTAAACAACCTTTCTCCTTACAATTTATTCCCCTTCAGACCTCATTTTAATAAACGTGTACGCTATTATCCTGTCCAATCAACTTTTCTCTTTCAGATTTCTTTGTTATGTTAACTATAAAAGGGGATGTAAGGTAAAGATTGGGGTTTCCTCTTTGAATGAGGAATCCCTTTTGTCTGAATATTCTGATAAATTGTAATAAAATGATCTTCCTGTCTCGGTTTGTCTCATTGGAAAATATGTACACCGAGGCACGAGCCTGAAAAAGCCATATTTGGCCATCATCTCCCTCCTCCTCCCCCTCCCTCTCCCTACTCCCCTCTATCTCCATCATCATCTTCTTTTAACGACCCCATAATCCCTTGTGGGATGGAGTCTGGCCAACTGAATGGAACTAGCAGAGTGTTTTAATGGCTGGATGCCCTTCCTGTTGCCAAGTTTTGTTCAGCAGATATATTCTCTGTGTGCCCAGAGAGAGAAATATCTGCCTCTATCTAGGATCGAACTTACAGCCTCCTGATTGCAAGGCGAGAGCTTCAACTCTAGGCCACCGTACCACTCCATATATGCATATGTATGCACATATGTAATTTATATTTTACTATATTATACTATACGGTAGGTAGAATAAATAATCCAATAAGGGATAGTTAAAAATTACGAAGAACCTGAAATGAAAAAAAACTTGTAATAACAACAGAAATGGTGGAGAGAAGGGCAAGGAGGATCAGGAATTGGGCAGCACCAGTTGAAGATGAACTGCATAGTTTTGGGTGGAAACATCTGACTGACTTACATCTATAGATTGCCAAGCAGTTTAACATCATACTGTAAGAAGGTGAAATTGAAGATTGGCTAACATCTAGCAAAACCATCTAATGATGAAAGAGCCAACAAGAGGCAGCACCAGGTAACTATAGGCCAATTCCTACTTACCAACAACTTTTAGATTGCTAAATGGTGTGGTAGCAGATACAGTCCAACAATATCTTGTTGAAAACAGGTCCTTTCCACCCGAGCAGGACAGAAACTACCAAACAGCAGAGGAACAAAAGATCAGCTCCTAATTTACAGGATGACATTGGAAAATTGCAAGAGACAGAAGACCAATTGAAATGTAGTGTGGATTGATTACAAGAAAGCATTCAACTCCTTGCCATATGATTGGATAATCAAATGTTTAGACATAACAGGATTCATTAGAAACATCAGGAGCTTTGTACAAAAATCAATGGCACAATAGAAGACATAATTGCTAGTCAGTGGTGATAGACTGTGAAAGGTTAACACCAAGAGAGGAATCTTTCAAGGAGACTCTCTATCACTACTAAGAGCCAAGGTGGCGCAGTGGTTAAATGCAGCACTGCAGGCTACTGCTAGATCAGCAGGTCAGCGGTTCAAATCTCACCGGCTCAGGGTTGACTCAGCCTTCCATCCTTCCGAGGTGGGTAAAATGAGTACCCAGATTGTTGGGGGCAATATGCTGACTCTCTGTAAACCGCTTAGAGAGGCCTGAAAGGCCTATGAAGCGGTATATAAGTCTACTGCTATACTACAGTTTGTCATTGCGCTGATTCCTCTGTTAACAATACTGAACAAGTCAGGCCATGTTTGTCAAATATCAAAAATTTTACCCAAACTATCCCACCTCCTTTACATGGACGATGTGAAGCTGTATAGAAAAATACCTGTTATCATTGCTCAACACTGTCCAAATATACAGTACAACCAAGAAATTGCAGTGGAGTTTAGCGTAGGCAAATGTGCCCCTCTCACCATCAACAGAAAAAATAGTGGAAACTGAAGGAATCAAGATGCCCTATGAAAATAACATCAGTAATCACTACAAATATTTGGGCATCCTTCAAGCTGACAACATCATTCATACAAAAGTCAAGAATAACGTTAGCAGTGAATATATCATGAGATTGAAGAAGATCTTAAAATCGACACTCAGTGGAAAAATCCCATCAGGACAATGACCACATGGGCAATTCTAATCATTAGAAACATGATGGATGGTATGTCAAATGTGGTACCCAGTTGCTCTGAAGCTCATATTGAAAAATCAACCTGAGCTATGCTGAGGACACTACACTAATAACCAAAAATGCAAAGGATCTGCAAAATCTAGTAATGAAGCCCAAGGAGTACATCGACTAATTAAATAGAGAAGACCACACTAATGACAAGAAGTAGAACAACCAGCTTTAAAATAGATAAGATATTGAAGTGGTAGACAACTTCTGCCCTTTAGATTCAACTATCAACAGAAAAGGAAGAAGTGGGAAACAAACTAACACTTGGTAGAGCAGCCATGAAAGCCTTATAAAAGATATCCAAAAACAATGATGTTTTTGAAGATATTAAAAAACCTGCCTGGAGCACCGGGCACTGTTCCAGTACGGTGTTCCGTAGGGCCCACCTGCCCGCCCCAGCTCCTTACCTGTCTTTTAAAGCCTTTGGTGCTTCTGTGCACACGCATGGCACGTACAGCGTCCGCACAACACTCTGCCAAGCAGCTGGAGCATCGTGGAGGCATGTGGAGGCGTCGCTGGAAGGTAAGACACATGCACGCACTACGCGCATTCATGTGGAGGACGCCGGGCCCTGTTACAACCGTACAGGTTGCAACGGGATCCGGAACCCACCATTGCTACAGAGATCAGAACTGTGCAAGCCATTGTATTCCCTGTTTCACTTTGTGGAAGTAAAAGCTCCTGGACTTTGAAGAAGTAGGATAGTAAGAGTATTGATGCTTTGAACTTTAGCATTGGAGCACACTCCAGATAATACTTTGGATAGTCAAAAGCAAGCAAACAAATAGATCATTGAACAAATCAATCCAGAGTTCTCACTTGAGGCATAAATCTCCAGGCTCAAATTATTCTACGTAGGAGACATTATGTGAAGCTTAAAGCTTAATTTACTCTCTGGAAAAGGTTCTAATACTGGGAAAAGTGAAAGGAAAGAGAAGAAGATGACAACTGGTAGCAGGCTGGATGGACAATGAATAGACTGATGAAAGAGCTGAAAGGCCATGTTAAGGACAGATCATCATGGAGAAAATGTACCTATGTGGTTGGTAAGATGGCATGTACTCAGTCAATACACACACCTACACATACACAATTACATTTTGAAAATGACAAATCAAGGTAGTATAGTGGTTAAAGTACTGGTATAGTAGTAGGAGTGGAGGGGGAGGACTCATATTCTAATGAACCCTCACTTTGGAGCAGGGGTGTCAAACTCACAGTGTCATGTTGTTGTCACATGATGTATTGTGACTTCCCCCCCTTCGCTTAACCAGGGGAGGGCGTGGACAGCGGTGACACACATCTGGGCCCGTAGGCTGCAAGTTTGACACCCCTGATTTGGAGGTTTAGGCCATCATTTTCTCTCGGACCAAGAGAGTCCTCTGCCCATCTGCATAATTGGAGTTGGAGAAGTAGGAGACAGTGGTATTTACACTACCTTGAGTTCCTGAAGAAAAATTTAATGCATATGTACATATGAATTATACTAGGAAAAAAAGTTTTTCCCTGTATATGTTTGCAAGATCCTGAAAGAGTTTGCTAGGAAAATGTGACGGGGTGTCTGCCAGTACTGATCAAGAGGGCAGGGCTGGAAAAAAAACAAGAGAAAGAAATTGTGCAGAATTTGAAATCAACCAGTGGAAACCTGTCATTAGCCATCTGTGTTAAATTCTGCTTTTTCAACATGGGCGCTCACATTCCTGATGGATGCTGGAGGTGGGTGGAGCTGCTGGAATATTTGAATCCTTACATTACAAAGCTTGTTTTGGGAACTTGCTTGTTGCTGTTGGGAAACTCCCTTTTAGTTAAAGTCATGCTTTACTAGTCAGCAAAAGGACTTCTTCCCAAAGTTATCCAATCACAGGTAAACAGTTTCTAGCACAAATGCCTCAAATGAAAGGCCCATGGATAGCTGTAATCCAGGGGATGGCATTATGCTTTTGATCTTGAAAGGGCTGCCTTAGCCATAAACTCTAGGCACATTCTTTAGTGGCTATAATTTCAACCCGTACCGTTGGAAGATTGGACTGAATAAACTGACAAATCTACCTAAGTGGAAGATCTAGATTAGTAATAATACATTGAGAGATATGCTTTTGTAATCTATTCTTCAGACCCTGAAAAGCTTTGAACTGGACTGAAATTCCCCAGAAATCTGAAATATCCTTATATCAGTCCATATAGATTACCTTGTTTCTAAGGCCGTATTTATTTTGAGCCAATAAAAACTTAGATTTATGGATTATTAGTGTAGAATTGTGGATTCCTATGTAAGTTAAGAAAATTTAGAATATAATGTATAGGGAGAGGGACCTGTCACCTTCACTTTAGCAGAGACCTGGTTGATGCTAGTTCAAAGGAAACCATATTTTACAGTGGTATTTGAGAAGGAAACTATATCTATGCACCTTTTTGGCCCTGTGGATTCATGTTCTTGCTCTTGCTAAATATATTTGCCACTGTTGAAGAAGAGAAATTATATGGCTGTAAAGAGTAGGTGTTTATTTTCTCAAAAGTTGTTTCATGTACACAGCTGTGGTTACTGGATTCTCCCCTCCTTCTTATGACATACTAGATATCCTGCTTGCCAAAAAATCCCCACTTCATGGTGTAAGATATAGTGAGTCCATGGACAGGAGAATTGGAAGAGACAAAACTTTGGTAGCTTTTCTCAATTCAGTCTTATTTTCTAATAAGTCTTATTCTGAATGTCAGACAGGTTCACCTTTGAATGTGACTGATTATTTAAGGGCATCTCACACAAAGGGAATTAATGACAGCATTGAAAAGAAATACTGACTAGATCTATGGAATTCCTCCCCTGCCAGCATAGTTGCTCAAGCTGCTATATTTGAGAATTCTGGCTGTTACATTTCCAATGTATTTGGGAGGCCTGGTTATAGTTTTAGGTTTTCTATTGCAAACTTCCTCAACTTCAGATGTCGAAACTTGAAATACGAGGTAGATTTTGCACACTATTGCTGAGAATTTTGGAAGTTGAAGTCCACTCATCTGAAGCATGTCTAGGTGTGAAAGTTTGCACTAATGTTTTACTTAGGGTGGATTGGAGCATTACCGACAACATTTACCAAGAACAATTGTATACCTCCTGTTTACCTGAAACTGAAACATATTTCCAAGCAAATTTAGGGCTCATCATCTCATTTCACTTATTGTGGTATGAAAACCCATTGATACACATTTCTATGGGATGTAAACTTCACCTTTGGCTTATCCCCAGCTTGGTGTGGGGGCAGCCTGAAACTATTGTTTATGCTCTTCTCCTATTACAAATATTGCCATATAAAGTGTCTACACTCTACAACATTTGGCAATGATGCTGGCAATGATACAGTTGGGAGAGAAGGATCTGTCCAGCTCCCATGAACTGCTTAAATATGCTGCAAACGTACCTCATCCACCTTCATTTTGAATGCCGGTCCTATCCTTTCCTGAAACAGGAAGCAGTCACTCATAGTCAATCATATTTTTATCATCACCCATCAGAAAGCATGCCTTTTATGTCATAGTACTTGCTGTCTGGAACACCATAGCACCCATCATTAGGTTATTATGGACTTTATTATCTTTTGGAGATCCCTTAAAACCTGGCTGTTTTTGCAGGCATGGGATTTGGCAGGTTAGTTGAACCCAAATGGACTGGTTGCTTGTTGCCTTGGTGGCCATAAGGACGTTTGTCCTTGTCTTTGATGATTCTTTATAGTCTTAAAATTTGTTAGCCTTCCAGAGTCATGTTTATGAAGTGAATAGACGTCTGAATTGATTAAATGAATGAAAGAGTTGCTGGGGGCTGACCTCCATGATTGTTTCAATTTGAAATGCAAGAGACACTAGGCAACTTGCTTGTCCAAATGCCTAATCGGGGCTTTCAAAAGTTACTCGTCGATAGTTGTTTTTCTTGTCAAAAGGTGATGCTGGGTTCCTTTTACGAAATTCTCCCAACTTATATTTGCAATAACAACATCACTCATGCTGAGGCAAAGTGGAGCAATTCAATGGGTGTTGCCTTATATCCTGACTTAAGAATGTGGGAGAAAAATGTATATTAATGGGATTGCAAATTTTTAGATCTGCAAGTGAAATTTAATCAAGGGAGTCTGGTTTAGCAATAATGGGCTTCTTTTAAGTATAAACTGTATGTGGATGATCATAATAAATTTAATATATTTCTGTTACAAGAAGTCAGTTGGACTCAGAAAGTTACAGAAATGAGTTTTGTGGGACCCAAGACTAGCAAATTCGTTGAACAGTGAGAGTATTATGCTCTCATATTTGTTTAAAGAAGGAGTTTGAAGTATAATAGCACTGCCTTCATGATTGTTTGTCTTATTTAAAAGATGGAATAATTTGTGTATCTTAGACTGTTGGTCTTGGCTAAGATGAACCAGGATAACAAGCAAAACATAATAACAGCTTACTAACAGCTTTAAAGCAAACATAGAATGTGTAGGTATATATTACAATACATTAAGTTAATGTTCAGGTAGTCAATAAATAATCAAATGTTACTATTCATAGTTTTGCTATTGCTTAATACTAAAAGATAGCTACTTTCTTGGCAACTTTTTTCCCTACTAGCTGTGGAGTATTCTGTTTTTCACAACAGAAGCTGATGAAAGAAACCCATGCACAGTACTATATTATATAAAGAGAAGTCTTAAAGTCATACTTGATAGATATGACATACTTTGACGCTAAACTTGTAAATACAGTAGTTATTTCTAAAAATTAAGAAAATTGTGGCCTCCTCTTAAAAAACTAATGTCAAGAAAGATACATTTTGTTAATAATAGCAATCTCTAAAATAAAAACCAATTTGTAATGTGCATAATCCCTAAGGAAAAACATTGCTGAATAATAAACTAATCCCAGAGTTACTATAATTAATACTCAGGGATGTTGAGAATTGTTTTTCAACAACATCAAGAGGATTATATGTTCTTAAAGCATTTCTAAATTAGTATGCATCCAATTATATTTTCTTTGATTACATTGTTGATTTTGTGAGGCTTATTGTGCATTTCAAAATGGATTTGATAAAGATGACAAGTTTGTTATTCAATTTTTTTCTTGAAAAAAATCCTAGGTGTTAAAGGTAACACTTCCCTTATCATTCATTTATTTCTAGACTTAGATCCCACTTTTCCTCCGGGGGCTCAAGGTACTCTATGCAGCACTCTAATATTTATCCTAATGGGTAGGCTGGACATTGAACTGGATTTTGTGCATGTAGAGTCTGGTTTTAGTGCTGAATTGTGGTCCTTTGTTTTCATGCTCTAGCTTCAGTTATTGATTTATCTCCCATTTTTCCTTTAGGAACCGAAAGGGACTTATATTGAGATTTCTCTTCATGCTATTCTCACAACAGCCACCCAGTGAAGTAGCATTTTGGCCCTTCAGTTTAAGGTGCTGAATGATGTACTCCCTTAACCTTAAATGCCCCACTTCTCATTAATGTTGCTTGATGGATTGCAGTGACATTTAAGTGCTTTTTCTCTCATCCTCTTTATGCACGTGCCTTTTTGGAAGCTTTTCAGCAACTTTTGAGCATTGCTTGCAGGCTTAAAATAGGATAAATTCAGTTCCCATCTGGTGGTTTTTTCCCCCCAGTGTGATGACCAGCTGACTCTTGGTGAGGAGTCTGAGAAGCATCTCCACCTTCCAACTTTTTTTTTCCAGTCCTCAAAACAGCAACTGGAAAAGCCAGTGGAAACTGCTAGCAGAGCAGTACTTTCTTTCAGTTGCTGCTATAAGGGAAACGAGTAATTGGCAGGACAATACATTTCCCAATAACGTACCCGTGTCTATTCCATGTGTTGGCAACAAGACTTTTCAGTCAAGAATGAAAGCATAATAACGGTTAAGAGGGTGGAAAGCTTATGGGCTTCAGAAGCTGCTGAACTTCAATCTTAAGTAGACCTAGCTGGCATGGGTAATTTGAGGGCTGCTAAGAGCACTATTGCCACGATCTCCGGAGGACTACAGATTCCCCACATCTGATTTGTAGCATAGTATCTACAAAAATATACTAAAAATGATGATTGCAAATTTAATAACCCCAAAGAGGTTTCCCAACAAAGATTTGAAATTTCTGTAAGGTTTTATTATCCTGCCTTTCCTTTATATCCTTTTGAAATGTTAGGTCAGGTATAATGTTGTAGATAGAATGATACCTGTGTCAAATATAGGCAGTCACAGCAATCTAAAATTTCATGTGAATTGTGAGAAAATATAGTATGGATTTTTCATATGGATTATTCTTAATATACGATTATTCGTATGGCTGGTTTTCCATGAGGTAAAAGCTTCTCATATTTGTCATTTTCACGTGTTTTACTTTAGAATAGAATAGAATAGAATAGAATAGAATAGAATAGAATAGAATAGAATAGAATTCTTTATTGGCCAAGTGTGATTGGACACACAAGGAATTTGTCTTTGGTGCATATGCTCTCAGTGTACATAAAAGAAAACAAATATTTGTCACGAATCATAAAGTACAACACTTAACGATAGTTATAGGGTACAAATAAGCAATAAAATCATACTAGGAAACAATCAATATAAATCACAAGGATACAAGCAACAAAGTTACATCATACAGTCATAAGTGGGAGGAGATGGGTGATAGGAACAATGAGAAGATTATAGAAATAGTAATGAAGACTTAGTAAATAGTTTGACAGTGTTGAGGGAATTATTTGTTAGCAGAGTGATGGTGTTTGGGAAAAATGTTCTTGTGTCTAGTTGTTCTGGTGTGCAGTGCTCTATAGCTTTGGGAATTGAAACAATTAATGTCCAGGATGTGAAGATTCTTTAATTTTTTCACAGCCCTCTTTTTGACTTGTGTAGTATACAGGTCCTCAATGGAAGGCAGGTTGGTAGTAATTGGTTTTTCTGTAGTTCTAATTATCCTCTGAAGTCTGTGTTGGGTTGCAGAACCTAACCAGACAGTTATAGAGGTGCAGATGACAGACTTAATCATTCCTCTGTAGAATTGTATCAGCAGCTCCTTGGGCAATTTGAGCTTTCTGAGTTGGCACAGAAAGAACATTCTTTGTTGTGCTTTTTTGATAAAAGTTTTTGATGTTAGGTGCCCATTTTAGGTCATTTTACCCAAGTAAAACCAATAAGCAAAAAATTAGCATAAGGTCAAGATATAAAAGAATTAGATTAGGAATCCTGTTTGACTTAGAAAGATGGACTGAAGATGTGAGACTTCAGTGTACAATTTGGGAGATAGCAAAAATTGGTAAAGTGTCATATATATGGGCCAGGCTAGATTTGGAGAGAGGAACTTTTGGGATATTTTTTTTTAAAAAAAACAACACTCTGACAGTGCTATTTTGGGGATTTTGTATGTTCTTTTCTTCAAAGCAGCAGAAAACTGTCTGAAAACTAATTATGGTGAAGAAAGTTATAGAAGTTGCAGGAACCATGAGTTGGGACCTTATGTAGTTCTGGGGCTCAGCTTTCCCATTCTTTATGAGGGAATATTTGGAGACCTTGATATCATTTTGGTTCTTGAATCATAGAATTTCTTTTGAAGAATGTGGAATGTCACAGAATTCCTATAATAAAATATTTTGTGTGTTGCTAAGGCCCAGAAACTATAAATGCAACCTGTGAAGGTAAAAACGGCTAACTGAACCTTTAGAGATTTATGTAGTACTCTTGATGTAAGTATAAGGGTATAGAAGTATCATTAGTAGCAATTTGGCAATAGCTTTCTCCATTGTTTTTCTAAATCCTTGATTTCAATAAACATTCCATTGTTTTCATCTATTTCATGTCAGTTTCTTTCCCTAAACCCGATTCTGAATTCATCTCAAATTTCATTACAAATAAACAGTTGTGCCAAGAATGACAGATTTATTTACTTTAGCAAAAGTTATTGGAAATCAAACTGCATTTGATATTGGAGAAGGAAGTATGTAAGTTTTGCTCTTGCGAGCTTTGTAAACCTGATAGGTCTGTGTTAATATATAAATACGTTTTAAGTTGGCTGAACAGTTTAATCAAACGGTAAGAGTTTCTTGGTAACTTTATGAACTTCAGAATTTTAGAACTGACTCTATATTTCTTCTTTTATTACCTGGAGGTGGTTGCTAGATTGATGGCAGACTCCCCTCCCCTCCCCTTGCTGTTTGCTCTCCAGCCATTTTTCTTTTTTGGTTATGTTGATTTATTTCTCATTGTGTTCTTTTTCATTGTTTATTTTATTTTCTATTACTTTACTTCTGATATGTTTACATTCCTCACAGTGGGATAGGCAGCAAATTATTTTAACAAATAAATAAAATAAATCTTCAATGTGTTTAGTGCTTTATAAAATTTGTATGTAAGATGTGTTTGTAAAATTGTGCCATTTTTGGCACATTTTTGCAAGATGCATTGGCTTTTTACATTTTTTACTGACATCCGGGCACGCTGTTTCAGAATGATAAAATCTGTATCTCAGATTTGGATGCTTCCAATCTTTGATTTTTTATATTGTAACTTCCTTCTGAGATACTGGTTTTACTAAGCACATTTTTCTATTTCATCATTTATCTATTTCCATATAGATATGCTCATTATTAATTGACATAGTTGCTCCTTGAGTCTATAAACATCAAAACTGTGTTTCATCATTAAATTGTTCATCCTTAACAGTTTTGCTTTTACTCTTTTAGATCTTATTCTTTACGCTACATAGTCTTTCATCAGAGTTGCATAATTCTCTAAGCTCCTAAGTGTGCTAAAAGTTTAAATTCTAAATAGGATTAATACCTTCTCTTTGTTTTATGGCTTCCTTTGTGCAATGTTTTTTTTTTATTGAGTTGAAGTAAATACCAAATTTCCCAAACAATACCTGGATTTTTTGCTTATAAGAATCTTATCAAACTGGAACATATTAAACCATTCTCTCGCCTCTTCTCCAGTAACATGCACACACAAGAGTACCTGCAATTTCTCATTCTTATCAGCTCTTCTAACTAAATGGTGCAGCCTTGGTTTCCATTTTCCTGCCAAATTTGCCAAAAAATTGATCTGAAGTCTGCTGTTGATCCCTTATTGTATTTATGCCTTTCAAAACATTTCAGTTTCTTTCCCATATCCTGTTTTATTTGTTAAATTACAGTAAACAGAAATAAAAATAAATCCAATATCCATCTAATTTTTACTGCTACATTCCAATTTACAACATATGTAGCCTGCACATCCACCTTTGCTCTTTTAAACTACTCCACAACTCCCATTACAATGTATTCCCATTACAGTTTACTCTTACTGAAAAGAAGGACTGGGGGAGACATGATAGCAGTGTTCCAATATCTCAGGGGCTGCCACAAAGAAGAGGGAGCCATGCTATTCTCCAAAGCATCTGAGGGCAGGACAAGAAGCAATGGGTGGAAACTAATCAAGGAGAGAAGCAACTTAGAACTGAGGAGAAATTTCCTCACAAAACCAGTAATCATTGGAATGCAGAGGTAGGTTCCTACCAGTTCTGACCGGTTCTCTCGAACCCGTAATGCTGCCTTCAAGCAGAGAGCGAACCAGTTCTCTGTTGTTGTTTTTTAAAAGTGGGCCCGCCCCCACCCACCCCTGGGTGATACCTTTATTCCAGTTTCCGAACCTCAACTGATCCGGAGCAACAGCTTCAATTGCCACTCCTCAGCTGTTTTCTCTCTTTTCTGACTAATTTGTTCTGACGCAATTGTTCTGACGTCTGGTGTGCATGTGCTCAGCGCACCGGTAGTAAACCAGTTAGGAACCCACCACTGGTGGAATGGCTTGCCTTTAGAAGTTGTGGGTGCTCCATCACTGGATGTTTTAAAGAAGGGACAACCCTTGGTCTGAAGTGGTACAGTGTTGCCTGCTTGAGCAGAGGGTTGGACTAGAAGACCTCCAAGTTCCCGTCCAACTCTGTCATTCTGTTCCTCTCAAGCAGTAAAACTTAAAACATACTGTCCTATCGCCTAGGCTGTTTCAAAAGAATATGGATGTGGCCTTTGGGAAGGGGGAAGAAACGAACTGTCAAGGGAGGAGAAATTGCAACTCAATCCTGAAAAAGAGGAAAGTATGAGAAAGAAATGGGATAAGATGGGGCAGAGACAATCTCAGATAGGCATTCAAGGTCTTTCAATTGACTGTCTGTCTGTCTCTTTTTCTCTCAGAACCAAACATATTTAGTACCCTTACTGTACCTCCTATTTTCTCCATAAAGACACCCCTATGAGGGCGATTGGGCCAAGAGAGAGTGATTGGCTAAAATCACTCAGCCTAAAGTGGGCCAAGAACTCACAGGCTCTTGGTTTCTAGGCCAGCACTTAACCATCACACCAAACCGGTTCTCTGGTTATCTTATCCTACAAAAATAAAAAGCATTCTGGAATCCCCACTGCTTCTGTTTCTTGATTTTGTCTGTCTTGACGACTGCCAAAATACCAGAAAACAACCTTCTGACTAAGATTCTGCCCTCATAAACTGTATAATATATACATTTATAATTGATTGTAGTGTTTCTTAAGCATTTATAAGAAGGCACTATTACTTTTGCTGATTCCTCTGATGTGTGTGGAACTTAATGTAATCATTAAAGTTGGTAACTGTGTCTTTATAAACAAGCAAAAAGCTAAGAAGCAGCCAACTGCTCATAGGCCAGATGTTTAATTTAGTTTATGCGCTGCTCAATTCCAGATGATTCTGTTAAGCTCACACTGTAACAACATTGTGGAACAACCATGTAAGTAATCAGAAACGAAATAGAAAAATAAAAACAAGAGAACAAGATATACATAAAATGAATATAATCCACATTATAAAATTTGTATTAACAATTGTGCCCTATGATAAGGCAGTGGGGGACTCTGAATATATACTGTCTATAGGAGCAAGTGGCTACTCTGAGCTACATCTACATTTTTTATGTTCACCAGGATTCACAAGTAGATTTTTCTCCAAATTGATAAAAAAATCATTTGGTTTTTGTATTAACATAGACATTCTATTTGCACATTTGGAGACTTGAGTATTGGCCAGGGTGTGATTCACATCTGTGCCTGACTACAGCAACTTCATATTCAATTTCCCTTCAGATCTTCCGCTGCCACAGATATGTGGTAGAAACATTTTTGCTATGTCATGCTCTGCAGAAATAATTCAGTTTGAATATTAGGAATGGTACAGTATGTAGATCACTTGCAAAAAGCTGCACATTCTCTTTGAAGTTTGTTATTTCTTTTGTATCAAACGTCATAAAAATGATGCCAGTGTTCCCCAATCTTCAAAGTATCTCCTGATACTTTGATCTACTTATTGTTGTTGTCCCTTCTGATTTAATTAAATATGGGGCATTGAGGGATTGGGGAGGGACCACCAGCACATTTCTACCTGATTTTTTTCATCATGCATTGCCTTACTGACATATAGAGATGTTAAAGCACTAGTTCCCTGCATTAGATGGGTATAAAATTGAGAAGGGCTGCCATATGCATTGATAGAGTATAGTGCAGCACATGCCAGGGGTGTCAACCTCGCAGTTGGCGTCATGTGCTGGCTCTGCCCCTGCCTGGTTTAGCAAAGGGGGGGAAAGTCCTGATACGTCACATGACGATGCCGTGATGACGCGAGTTTGACATCCCTGGCAATATGCTGTGGTTATTGCCTCACCTGCCTGTGCTACGCCTTTTTCTGTTTCAGATATTTCCTAAGTTATGATAGTGCAACAAATTTACTGGTCCTACTCTGTTCCTACTTGTAGAGCTAGAATCCCCACCTTCCTACCAGTCCCACTCTCCCCATGTGCCTTGCTCGCTGCAGGAATCATTTATTCATGCCTTGGTTTTAGCCCTCCCAAATCTCCTAGGTGCCACATAATGGAGTAAACCTGATGTGTTTAAGCTATTAAGAGGAACAAGTACTATATAAAGCCCATTAACCCAGCCCATCAAAAATAGAGAATGCTGGCTGCTACAAAGTTGTAGGGAGGAAAGAATTCTCTCCTGTTATATGATCTGTGAGTCCTTGGAAAAATGTGGGTTCTAATAGGACTTTAAGCCTCCCTTAAAGATCGTTCTAAAACTCTTTTCTTCTTCTTTGTGCCTCCCTCTCAGCTATAGTCTTTGTTTGGAAGTGTATATCTACTGATTTTTTTCAGAAAGCAACATTTGAACCTGTCACGGTAAGTGAGGTAGGACCGGGTCTGCCCTATGGAGACTTTAGCAGAGCATAGTTACTAGTTGCCCTGAGCACAGCATACGCCTTTCAAGAGATCTGTGGCCTCAGCTGTTTACTTTTGTGGCTGATTATGTTCTTTGTATGTTTCCTAACTTTTACTTGAATATAGACAGTAGGCTCAGCAGATGTCTCTCTAATACCAAATTTCAAAACTCGGTATCTTCGCATCACATTAATAAAGAGTGCAACATCATAACTTAGCTGGTATTTTAGAGTTTGGAAAACCACAAATATTAATCCAAAGGAGGCAGTGGTCATGGTTGAGAAGAGGAAAGAATTCATGTTTCAATTCCATTTTCAACTCTAGTTGAACAGGATCTGCATCAGTTAAGTTGTTTGTTTTTGAGCCTTCCATTAGATTTCATTTGGCCAACTAGTCTATCAACCAGCCAGCCAGATAAAGAAATAAAATATTTGTGGTTTTTCCCCCCCAAACCCAGCCCAGGAGGGTAACTCCTAACCTTGGTGAAACTGGGAAATACTTTGTGTTAGCATTTACTGTGTATTCCTTTTACAAAGGAGTTTTTGATTTAGAAAAAACCAGGATCAAACCAGATCTTAACTTGCCAGAGGCTCTGTGTGTGCTAGTGAATGGAAGCAGTCAAGTAGTTCAACCTCCACATTGATTTCCTGTACCTACCTGCTTTGATTTAAGCCTGGAGGAATGTCAAAACTTGTGAAACAGTCAAACCAGTCTTTAGATTAAATTGTAAACGTACCCTGGCCCTTTGAAATGCATTTCCTTTTATACAAGATGCTGCTCTTGACATAAGAGAAGCAGCCAGCACTGCTATAAAATGCATTTTACATGTAATATGCTAGGCTGAAGCCAGTATGCTAGGACCACAGCTTGAATACAGGCAGGTTAACCGATGAGCAACTGTTTTGTTTCTTCTAGTCAAACTGAATTGTCTGTTTTTTTTTTACATTGCTTATCAAAGTTTGTTATAAAATAAAATAGAAATAGAAATTAAGAAAGTTAAAGAGGAAAGAAAGAGGAGGGATGCAGAGGGAAAGGAAAAAGAAAAAGGAGAAGTGATATGACTTTGTTTTAATGCAGCAGAATACCAAGAGAGGGGGGGGGGGAGTTACAACCCCAATTCTTTGCTTTACATTTCTGAACTTTCAACCATCTCTATAACAAGTCATTCTAGTCATCAAAACTTGAAATCAAAGTTTCATTTTTGTGATCTGTTGTAGTAGTTTAGGAACAGGAAATGTTCTTGGCTGTCTTTAAACAAATTCGTAGGAATGAACAAGTCACTTTTAGCAAACGTCTTATGTCTTTTTGCATAGGAATATCACAAAATATTATAAAAACTATTACCACAATATTTTCTATAGCATTTTAAGAAACTGTACATAAACTGGTAATTGTTAAGATTCTTGGACGTGCATGATTTTGTATTCTTCTTGCGGTAGCATCAGAGTTAGAGTAAGAGTTAAAGTAAGCAATAAACATTGTGAAAATTTGAAGGAATCCTAATGAAACTTTAGGTGATATTCCCAAAGTCTCTTGGAGAAATCAGTAAATTGTAGCTGTGAGTTGGTTGCTTACATTTAAAAGCTCTGTAATCTTGATTGTAGGTTTGGTACGCCACCTAGTGGGAAAGTATTCTAGTGGGAATAGTGGGAAGGTATACTGCATTAACAAACCAAAGAATCATTTTGATTCATATTGTCAAAGCTGAAATATAATATCATATTCAAATTCACTTAAATGCTTGCCAAATGCTTTACATTTCTTTCCTTCCTGTTTCAGATCCATTTATGTCATTCACAATGTAGATTAGATTTGAAGAAACAATTAGATTTGGGACACTGGTTGTTTTGCAGTCTTCCAGCTATCCTGAATCTTGACCAGGCTGGCACAATTTATTGATGGAAAAGGGGCACATTGGTAAATTAAAAGTTTTCATGGACCACACACAAAAAATAAGAGTGCCAACCAGCTGCTCTGTGGCTGGTAGAGTGATGGAAGTGGTAGAAATGGTGGCAGCTCTAAAAGTATTATTTTTAAAAATCGGGTGGGTGGGTGGGTGCTAGTACAAAGCTGCTGGTGGGCTGTATGCCACCCAAAGGTTGTATGTTGTGCAGCCCTGATCTAGACTATGTTTAATTGTTGTTTAGATATTTTATTGCAGTTAGTGCAACTTGGGAAAATAGGATCTTTTTCACTTTCTTCTATCTAATTATAAAGACTCAATATTACTTCACGTGTGAGATATACATTAAAAAACAGTTTTAATTACCTTTCATGTTGCAAAAGGAAAACAGTAAGGTGACTGAAATGTAGTTGTAAAGGTGAGCCTGCAAGTATGGCTCTTCCTGGGTTCAATCGCTCATTGCCTTTCCAGTTTAAAGGACAACAGCCAAAGCTGAGATATACAATATTTCCCAATTCATGACCATTTATTTAGTGACAGTTTGAAGTTCCAACGGCATTGCAAAAAGTGACATCTTCAAGAGAGACGTTTAAGGCTTAATGGGCACCAAATGAGAATTGATGATATTACAGTAGAGAGCAAGAGATGATGTGTGATTGGGAGTAGTTGAAACAGAAGTGATTAGTAGGAGGAGCCTTGATTGATTGATTGATTATGTACTATCGAGTAATTTTGAATTCCAAGTGACCACATAATTTTCTCCATGACAATCTGTCTTTCAGGACTCCTCACAAGGATGGACTCATCAGCACTGTAACTGGGTCCATCCATCTTGCTGCTCTTCTCTTTCCTTTCACCTTTCCCAGCATTAGGGCCTTTTCCAGAGAGTAGGTCTTCACATAATGTGTGCTGGGAAGGATAGTTTGAGTCTAGTCATTTGTGCTTTGAGTGAGAACCCTGGGTTGATTGGTTCAATGATCTGTTGGTTTTTCTTGGCTGACCATGGTATGCTCAGGAGTCTTCTCTAACACCAGTGTTCAAAGGCGTTGAACGTCACAAGGAATACTTTTCTGATCATTGTAGGTATAGACATAATACAGCATCCAATTTTTTCCCCACTGCCTTCATGGCTGCTCTACCAAGTTCTCTTCTATGACGCATTTTCTTGATCGTTTGTTCCTTTACTCTGGATGTTTGAAAGGCAGAAACTTTCTACCACTTTAATATCAGTTCTAATTGCTGTTGTTGCACCTGTTGTCATTAGTGTAGTTTTCTTTATATTATATTTAATATTAGTCCCCTTTTTTTCCACTGTGCTCTTTGATTTTAGTACTAGGGTGTGCAGATCCTTTGCATCTTCTGCTATCAGGGTAGTGCCATCTCCATAGCACAGATTATGGATGTTTCTTCCTCCAGGAGAGGCATAGCAAGTAATAACTATCAACATTCATCCTCCATTCAGAAATGAGAATAATAATAAAAGAACTGACTTACAGGTCGCAATGACATGCTTAAGTGAACTCATACCTTTTTGAAACAGCTACCTACAGGGGAAGTATAATAATTAAGAAATATAATGGAATATGCAAGGATTTGCAAGATAATAATAATTTGCCAGAGATACAGAAAGGGATAGAAAACAAGTGCAAATGATTGAAGAGGAAAGTCTCTGTAATTGAAATGATAGCAGTGAATTATTTTAAAATAAGATTTTGACAAAAGGTAAGAATAATCATGTGTAGAAGTAGGAAGGCTGGAAAGGCTGCGGTAGTTGAAGCAAATGACAGCCAGGTTAACACGAAGCACGCTGTGACTGAAGGGACAATGATGAATAGGTAGAAAGTTGCAGCAGAGAGAAGTGACAAGGCTTGACAACAGATTGATATCCACATTTAAAGCAGAAAAAACAGCTGAAAATATAGCTGAAGCTATGAAAGATGTTCCCTTCCAATTGTTCCTGAATGATTAAGCAATTGAGTATCTTCAGTACGTACCTTCTAGCAGTCTCTGAAATTGCAAGAGAAATGCAAAGTGGCTCGTCTTTTATTGTTTGGTTTTCAATGTTGACATATTGCAAAATATCTATCTTGCGATTTTATTTAGAAGGTTTATACATAGATATAAGGGCTCAGTGGCTAAGATGCTGAGCTTGTTGATTAGAAAGGTCGGCAGTTTGGTGGTTCGAATCATTAGCGCCGCGTAACGGAGTGAGCTCCCGTTACTTGTCCCAGTTTCTGCTAACCTAGCAATTTGAAAGCATGTAAAAATGCAAGCAGAAAAATAGGGACCACTTTGGTGGGATGGTAACAGCATTCAGTGTGCCTTTGGTGTTTAGTCATGCCAGCCACATGACCACGGAGAGGTCTTCGGACAGGACTGGTTCTTTGGCTTTGAAACGGAGATGAGCACCGCCCCCTAGAGTCAGGAGGGGAACCTTTACCTTTACCTATAAGGCCCAAACTCCTAGCAGCCAAAAAACAATTTCCCTCAGTAAGAAAAAAAAATCACTACCATAAAGAAATCGATTTATACTAAAGATGGATCTATCTGTTCATTATCTGGTTGCTGCCCAAAATGTATTTTTTAGTGAAACAACCCAAAAATGCCAAAAAGGGCACATAAAGAAGTTCTAGACAGGTATACCAATAATATAAACTCATGTTTATGTGTAGATTAAGATTTAAGTACTGGTATATCACTTATTTTCCCCCCAAAAAACATTTTTGTGACTCTGAGGTAAAAATAATGTTTCCTGCAGTATTGAGTTCTGGACACATGGTGGCAATGGTGAGTTGCAAAAAACTTTTTGCTTTAAGTATTCCACTATTTCTGCCAAGATAATTATGGTTGATTTACATTTATTTCTTGGGATGTGGATGGAAAAACCATGCCTGCATTGTATGTGAATTTCAGCATTACTCTAAAATGTCATTTTGTGATATTAATTTTAAATATCTCCTGTGGTAGAAAAAAAAAGATGTCAAAAACATACTTCATTACAATATAAGAGTTAGCAAGTACAAGCAACCATTCAGTAATTGGCTGGACTTAAGAAAGCCACATTCTTTCAAACTGAGCCTATCCCAGGTAGTTTGAGAATAATATTTGAAGCAGAAAAGTGTAGGTGCATTGAAATAAATAGAAATAAAATGAATTTTAGTTAGTTCAGCTAATATTGCTGGGCTTCTCCTGTCATTAGGCTATGTGTGCTGAATTAAAAGTTTTCTGTAGCTTGGCAAAAGGTGCTTTGGGATATTCTAAGAGAGGGATTTTCAAACTTTTGGAGCTGTGGAACTGGCTTAAACATTTTCTCTGGAGCCCCATATTAACAGGCAAAGGTCCAGTGACAGAAAATTGGATGGGTTAGGATCAGAGATGGTATTCAGCAGATTTTGCCCAGTTCTGGAGAACTGGTAGTGGAAATTTTGAGTAGTTCGGAGAACCGGTAAATACCATCCCTGACTGGCCCCGCCCCCATCTATTCTCTGCCTCCCAAGTCCCAGCAGGAAGGAATGGAGATTTTGCAGTAACCTTCCCTGGAGTGGGAAAGGAATGGGGATTTTACAATATCCTTCCCCTGCCATGCCCACCAAGCCATGCCCACCAAGCCACGCCCACAGAACCAGTAGTAAAAAATATTGAATCCCACCACTGGTTAGGATAGAATAGAAACGTAGAGCTGGAAGGCAGTGGTGGGATTCAAATAATTTAACAACCAGTTTTATGCCCTAATGGCCAGCTGGGTAGGTGGAGCTCAGTGTTCACATGACTGAGTGGGTGTGGCCAACTCAACATCGCTCCCGTCGATTGGTGCTTCGCCTTAGCTCTTACAATGTAATCAGGGTTAACCGGAGAAACAGTTTCTGTAAGCAGGTCAACAAAGATGAGGCTAGAAATAACACCAGAATGTTTCCTTCCTGCCTTTCTTACAGGATTAGCCCTGTAAAGTGGGGAAAACCAAAAGGAGATTTCTTCCAATAACCGGTTCTCCGAACTGCCTGGAAAGTTACCAACCGGTTTTCCTGAATAGGTGCGAACTGGCTGAATCCCACCACTGCTGGAAGGGACATGGAGGTCTTCTAGTTCAGCTGCTTGCCCAAGGCAGTGGACCTTATACCATCCAATGGTTGTTCAGTCTTTTCTTGAAAACCATTACTCTGGAATACCCTCAAATCTGGGAGGCAATTAACTAATTAATTAATTGTTCTCACTATTTTCAGGATATTTTTCCTTAGTTCCAGACTGGATTTGATGACCTTCCACCCATTGTTTCTTTCCCTACCCTCAATGCTTTGGAAAATAAAACAACCTCTTCTTCTTTGTGAGAGCCCCCCCACCCCAAGTACCAGAAGACAGCTATGTGTCACCCCTAATCCTTCTCTTCTTTAGGCATACATAGTTCGCTTCACCATTCAGTTTAGTTTCCTGACCTCTTATTATCTCTGTTGCTCTTCTCTGCACTTTTTCTAGGGCCTCTACATCTTTTTTTGAATCTTGGTGACCCAAATTGGTTTAAAGTGATTTTTTTTTCTTGAAACAGCTTTTATGTCCTTGCAGAACTTAGAAGTTCTGTGGGACATAATTTGAAAAACCCTGGTGCCAGGGTTCCAAATAGCATTAAAAAAAAAAAAGAATCCGAGGCAAGAGGTTCCTCAAAATTCCAATTTATTAAAAGAGCCATGTTGGCACATCTGGAAAAACCCAAATCTGAAAGCTTCCAGTTTTCCCCACTCAGTTGAAAGTTCAAGCTCCTGCCCCAACATCCACAAGTTCATCAAATGGTCCAATCTTCCACTGCCACAAAGACAGATTCCTCCCATCCAGATCCGGCCAGGTGCAGAGACAAAGATGACCTTGGCTTTCTAAAAAGAATGCTATTATGGCTACATATCACTCAACTCCATATAAACCCCCTGACCCCCATTTTCCCACAGTAGAAAGTGTGGCAGGTCTGAAATCCAAAAAGAAAAGATGGCTTGCAGGTCTGACACCTGGTTTAGGAAATGGAGAGAAGGAAGGATTTGAAGAACATTCTCGAGTACACAGAGAGCATAGCCTAGACATGGTTTGGAAAGATGATTTTCTTTTTAAATGGTTCAATATGTACTAACATACTCAGCCTGGAGAAGAAAGAAGCAAGGGAGATCTTTTTTGTTTTTGTTTTAATTAATGGCACCCTTGCAGCACTCTTTCCCTCAAATCTTCAGCTTCTGTCTCAGCTTTCTCCTTTGGCTACGCGACTGTCAGTTAACATAACAGATTAACACAATATTTTATGCTTAACATGTTCACAATGCATTCAAGGGTTTAGAGTGCAGCAAGTGCGCTGTTTAGCTGGAATCCTTATAAGACCTTGTAAGAGGAATCCATACTATTACCCTCCTTGCGGTTGGGAAGACTGAGGCTAAGGAATAGCGGCTTACATAAGCTTCAAATAAAAGAAAAAGAAAGTCTATGTCTTGAGTAGTCTGTTTATTATTTATTATTAAGTTTTCTATCCTGACCTTTTTGGGGGCGGTATAAATAGACGCAGCTGGCTTAAGGTAGCTGAGTTATAGCATTCCTGGCCAGCTTGTTAATATTCTTTTATGTGCAACAATTCTTTGCTGTAAATAAATAACCCGAAATGAACCGATAACCCGATAGTGAACAGATTTAATTTAATTCTTAATTAGATTCATCTGATCTGTCAATATCTTGAGATGTGTTAATATGAATGAGGAATTAAATGTAGCACCTTCCGAGCATAAGAGCTTTCCGAATTTTCATTCTCTGCATCTTATGACAAAGCAATAGAATGGGAGTTTTATAATTGAAGGAGATTTGAGAAGCATTTGATTAGGAAGTTGTGTGCTTTTTATGTGTGATTGTAATTCAGAGGTAGGGCCTTTACGTGTTTCTGTAACCTCCTTTGTAGGCTCTCTAGAATGATTGGCAGATCCTTGCTTTGAAAAAGATCTGCACAAAATATCGTTTCTCCTTTCCTTTTGTGTTCATTTCGAACCACTTGTTTGGATTTTGTTGGCATTGGTCCTGTGTTGTGTTTTCTTGTAAGCACAAAAGAGTTACCCCCTCCTGCTATGCAGATTGTATCCCCTTGGAGCTTTCAAGCTATTTGTCAATGCAGTTAATTCAGATGGATGATTTTCTTGGAACATTTTTCCTCTAAGTGACTAAGTGAATAAGTTTGTCCAGGGTCTCCTGTATCATTTTCCTGGGGATAATCAAAGAAAACAAATAGCCTAACCTTGATAACAGCAACCTCATTCAGTGGTGTCTTTTTTCTTTCTCTATTGTAATTAGCTGCTCTGAAAATTTAGTTCAAATATTTTTACAGACTTAGCTTTAAGAGATCACATTTTTACTTTCTGTATATTCCTGATACATTAAAATGTCATATCACCCAACCCTTCTGTCAAATTAACTTGGTGGGGAAAGGTAAGTGGGAAGTGAGTACAGGTAGTCCTCGACTTATAACCACAATTGAGCCCCAAATTTCTGTTGTTAAGCAAAATATTTGTTAAGTGAATTTGCCCCATTTTACAACCCTTCTTGCCACAGTTGTGAAGTGAATCACTGTGGCTGTTAAGTTAGGAATACGGTTACTAAATGAATTCTGTTTCCCTGTTGACTTAGCTTGTCAGAAGGTTGCAAAGGTGATTACATGACCACCACCACCCCCAAGACACTGCAGCCGTCATAAATTTGAGTCAGTTGCAAAGCATCCAAGTTTTGATCACCTCACCATGGGGATGCTCATAAATGTGAAAAAATGATTGTAAGTCACTTTTTTTGGTGATGATGTAACTTTGAACAGTCACTAACTGTTGTAAGTTGAGGACTATGTATACTGTAAAGTCTAATATCCCATCCTCAAGTCTGTTGCCAAAATGAGCCATTGTTTAATAAGAAATCTTCCTAGCAATAAAGTTGAGAGATGTTGAGTATTATGCTCCAACAACATCTAGAGAACCACAGATTGCTCACCTTGTATAACTCTTGTACTATAAAAGTCTTGAGTGTGTCTTATTGCAGAATTAAGCCTCCAGGTTTTTCCACTATAATCCTGCAGCTAAATTGTGTGGCGATGTGCAGGGAATATTCTTACACCCCATCTCTCATGCCTATCAAGTTTTTCCTCCTCTGTCATTAGATTGGTGATTTAATTTACGAATATTTTGATGGCTCATTAGAAGAACAAACCCATAGGCTTGTAAGGGTGACATTATTTCATCTCGGTTCTTAAAAGCAGCAATGCAGCACAGTTCTTTAAAAGTTTTATCTTTTCTGTTCAACTGGTTGAGCATAGAATATTTTCTATGTATTGGTTTGTTCTGCATTGTAATCTGTAGCATTATAAATTGATTTTGAAACAAAATTTAGTCTGATCAGATAAGGAAGGGAGTTAATGTTGTTGCATCAGTGTATATTCAGGCCAGATTATATCTGCTCAGTGACCCACATTTTCTCAATCAAGACACAGGGGAAAATATGTGAAACTTTATCATTTGTTTCTTTTTAGCTTATTTTTTTTATAAATGATTCAGTTTAACACTGTGGCGACAACCTGAACATGACAGTCCCTGACAAACATCATTCTGCAACTGATGTCCTATATCCGTGATGGCAAACCTAAGGCACATGTACCAGATGTGGCATTCAGAGCCCTCTCTGTGGGCATGTGTGCTCTTGCCAGCTGCTCTTCTGGTTTTCCCAGCCAGCTGGTCTTCCCGGGCACCGGAGTGCCTAAAAATGGCCCGAAAAACGGCCATATAACAGGAAGGTTTTCGGGCCATTTTCCAGGCTATTTCTGGGCCGTTTTCTGGGCTGTTTCCAAAAACAGTCCAAAAAACAGTCCCCCAAAATGCCCCAAAAGCAGGCATGCGTGCCCCAGTCAACTGGTCTTTGGTTTTCTGGTGCTCCGGCATGCATGAAGACCAGCTGACTGACGCGCTTGCGCGTGCCGGAAAACCAAACACAAGCACGAGCATGCGCACTGGCCAGCTGGTCTTTGGGTTTATGGCGCTCCAGCGCATGCAAATACATGTGCATGCAAATACATGTGCATGCATGCGCGTTCCAGTTTGGGCACTCAGTGCTGAAAAGGTTTGCCATCACTGTCCTATACAGTAAAGCTTCTACTTCTACTGTGATTCTTTCCATAATGAATCGAGGAGATGTATCCTTCAGTGGAGATTGGAGCACAAGATGCCAGGTTTTGGATCTGCCCACAACAAAACATAACATGCCTAGGTGTTTAGTGGGCATGGCCTTGTGCAATTCTATAGCATGGATGAGGAAGTTCCAATGCACTGTTAGTTATAGCGTTTATTTAGGTTGGGCATTGCACTTTCTGTCTTAAAGTTTGATTAAGACAGGGATTAAGGCAGTTGGGGAAACCTCTCTCATAGGATATAAAAATTTGAATTATGGAACAAAATCAGTTAGACTTGGCTACTAGGAGAGAATGTGCTATGCTGTGGATGGGGATAGAGCAGTTTGGGGAACTTTCCAGATGGAAACATTATTTTGGTTATTTTATGATGCAAATGCAATTTTAGAGATTTTATATAGCCCCCAAACAACAACAACAAAGAAAAAGATTTTCAGTTCATTTTTCTAACTTTTGTCCTTGACGTAGGAGTGGCCTTGGGGACTAATTTTGAGGAGCAAAGGGAAGTTAAATAATATGGGTAGGAGAATAGTAAGTTTCCCCTGCGTGTTTATTAGTGTCATGAATCACATCTGACTATTAACATTCTTCAGTTCAAGAGACTTTGACTGCTATTTTTTTAAAAAAATGCATCATAGATTAATAAGGTGAATACCTTGAATATCTTCAGAAAGGAATCAGAATATGGTGACCTTGTTTCTAAAACTGCAGAGGCTATGCTGATCATTGGATAAATGCCAGTATTTCACCCAACAAAAACAGCAGTCCTGGTTGTGTTGGCAAGTGTTGTCTGCCTCACCTACCTCCATGTCTGCCTTGCTTACTTGTATTCTGGGCCAATCTTGCAATGCTTCACCATGAGGACTTCCTCAAAAGTGAGGCACTTGGACCAGGAACAGCTGGATGGAAAGACTGCTGCTTCCATGGCTTTCTTGAATCACGTGGGCCAGGTGGGAAAGGAGTGGGCAGATCCCCGCCCTGCAAATGGAAAGGCCTTTTGGCTTACCTAATAACAAATTTGTTTGATGAGGATCCAAACACACCATGTTAGCTTCTCACTGTGTAGAATAATAATAAGATATCAGGGGCATTGTTCTTCATTAGCAGATGGAGCAGTGAGGCCTTTGAACTGACAGTAGACAATGGGAGTTTATTTATTGTTTCTGTCATAGCAGACAATTAACTTACATTGGCTCTAATTGGTGTGCCTACTAAGTGTAATTGGCACTGGTGAATAACAAATGGATTTTCTGTTTCAGAAGTCCATGCAGTTTTCTACCAGAGAATGTCAACGCACATTTATGGAAAACATCTGTTTCTCCACTCCTTAGATCTGGAAGAGAGATTTGATAGATATCAAGAATGCTCATTTGCAAATGCAAAATCTGTTATCAAGCTTTGGATTTAAATGTACAAGATTTGCCCACTTTTTAAAAAGCTGGCATATATCATTGTTACTCAAGAATAAATGGCGAAAGACTAGTGCTGTTTATGCAAACCCTTAAATGGTGGCTTGTTAGAATTCTTTAGATACAATTGATAAGCAACTAAATAAACAGTAACTTATTTTCAAATTATCTGGGGATGTGTTGCAATTCCATCGTGGCAAAATGGCCCAAGAGGATTTTTTTTTAACAAATGCTATAAACAATGTCCTGGTAAATTTAATGATTAACTTCACACATGTGAATTGAAACCATTCCTTTAACATTAAATTTTCTAAATAAATGAATACTTTCTGATCTGAAATATATTTATTTGATTGACTGATATCCTATCTTTTTGGGGTATACCTCAAGGTGGTGTATATAAGGCTTTTGCTCCACAACTACAACCCTGTGAGATGGGGTTGACCCAAAGTCTTCCAGCCAGCTTTAATACCTAAGGGGGAACCAAAACCTATAGCTCCCTGTTCTTCTTCTAGCACCTTAATCACTATACAAAATGTTCTCTAATTACATTTTTTTCTCCTGTTACGGACGCATTGTGATTATTTAGTATCTGACAAATTAGCTATCTACCTAAGTGTTTCCCTGTCCTTTGTGGCTCCATGTATTCCAGGGCTGATTCAGGCATTACAAACAAAGGAGTTATGGAGCCATATTAAAACTATAATTAAGTCATTTTAGTTATGCCAAGCTGAACTTTCACTCTAAAGTCTAAGAATTTTTTTTTAGATGTGCAAAATTAATGAGCTAAGCTGTCCCCTGTCATTTAGTTCCTTAGTGACTGTGAGCAAGTTATTTTCTGCCCTTGTCTAATCAGGGCTGCGAAACGGGACTATATTTCTAGCCAAGAAATAATGCGGCACTATATAATAGAAATTTCAATCCCAAATAAAATATTTTCAAAAAGAATAGCAAAATAGCTAAATGATGCACCAGTGAGAGAAATACCAACAAAATTTTGTGGGTCTCTATAGATTAAAGCAAAAAACAAAACAAAACCCCCAAACCAGGATAGCATAAGCTTCTATGGATTGCAGTCTATTTCGGCACTTATGCAAGAATAACCTTAGCATGAAACAATTAGTCATTCTAATTTTACATTTCTATATCATACTTATATCATCAATAACATTGATAACTTGGCTTGTTAATTGGCAGGAATTATTTGGAAATTGGATGAAAAATGGCTTGTTTGTGCTTGCCGTTAAACTATATTGTAACTCATTTGTCCACTTCTTAAAGAGAGAATTTTAGAGTGCTATAAGAGAGATGCTTATTAAAGCTGGGGTTATTTTGTTACATATAAATCAACTTCCCACAATACGTATCCAGTTTACACAAGTTTATAAATGCATCTTTGTAGGTATTTGTGTTGTGTTTTAGCGAATATGAAACATCTGATGAAGAGATACCATTCATACAGCCTTGTAACTTGGTAGCTTCCTTAACCAGAGTTTCCCAACCTTTCCAGCTTTGTGGAAAGGAGGGGAAGAGAGGATGGTTCCTCATGAGTAGTGGGCAAGCACCCATGCACACGCAGCTGCCTTTGTGTGAGCAACAGGCACACGTGCACCCCTCTCACACAAAATTGAGCATGCACACACCTGCTTGCCCACTGCTCGTGCAAGTAACAATGTGCATGTGAATGAATGTGCTCGCCTGCCATTTCTGCAGACTTGTTCCCAATAGCTGAAGGCTTTGTAGTGGGCTGTAACCCAGGGACCCCTGCCTTTAACAATGTCTTTCCTTAAAACTGATATTTTCAACCTGCCAATCTTCTGGATGACTTTTAAGATTGATTGTTTTGCTGGAAACCTTGGACATGTGTCAAAAAAGGAAAAAGGATTGGCACTATTCTTGGAGTGTTCATTTAAAAAAAAAACCTCACCTTACATTGATTCTGATGAAAACTACCCTGTGGCTGTTATAGGTTTTGAGAAAAGAGCTATAGTTGGGAAAATAGTGATACATAACAAAATTTCTGAAGAAACCAAAATTCTCCAGAACAGAACACAGTCTGAAAAGAAAACTGTAACAGGAGAGAATAATAAGATTGGTATATGTTATTATTTTAAATGTAGCATTGTAGCTCTTTTGCCTTCTAATACCAGTTCTTGCTTATTTCCATAGGTGGATCCAGAGAAATGTCGCTATGCTGTAGGTAGTGTCCTGAGTGAAGGAGAAGACAAGCCATCTGAGAAAGTGATCAACATGTTTCTGAAGTATGGCTTCAAGATTATCAACTTCCCAGCTCCTAGTCATGTAGTCACGGCAACCTTCCCTTATACGACTCCACTATCCATCCATCTGGCAGTGAACCGTGTCCATACAAGTCTTGATGTATACATCAAGGTGAGTGAAACAGATCTTTCATTTTGAGCCTGGGAGTTAAAATTCCATTTAAAAAAAAACTGCAGAGGATATATATTGTATGATGTATTTCTAGTTGATCACATAAATTCAGATCGTCTGCTATTCAATAAATGGCAAGCCATTAGTTGTGTTTCTGCTGTTGTGGACAACTAAATAAATATTCAGAAAATGTGAGAACTGTCCAATTGAACAAGTACTTGATTGAATGTTTTTATATACATTCTATGCTACAATAAGAATCAGCTGGATGTTCTTCAGTGGAACTATCTGAACACAAAGGGCTTGGGACAGGTAGATCTCTGGCAAAGGTAAATTCCCCTTTTTAGATACTCATCATTGTATTTCCTATTTGTATTTCTCTTTTCAGGTTATTTGGACAAGGTCCCAGCTTTACTTAGCGGAGCATATGTGAATTCATAATTGTTAAATTGTCTTTCCAGTAGGGCACTTCAGAGTAATATTTAACTCGTGGCTCTAACCAAGATGGTGAATACTATTAAATAGTAGTGATGATTTTGTGTAGAGTTCTGTAGTAGTCTGGGCATGTTTGCTATGCTCCTAACATTTTTGCTTTTATTTTTCTATGTAATCCCAAGGTGAAAGATATTTTGTTATAACTTTTCTAGCTATTTGAGAAAGGTTAGGGTTGAAATCTTGCTAAAGCTGTTTGAAAGTGAACATGTCTAGGACTCATAACATCTCTTTTCTAGAGATTTTCCTGTATATCTGCCGATAGGTTTTAATAAGGGAGAGAATAATGACGCTTTGTGATTGAGGAGAAGTTCAGTGGGAACCAGCCCTGTTCTATTTGAAGGGAATATCTCTCTTTTATCTCTTAGACATGAGGAACATTTCCATTCATATCACCTGTACAGCGTGACTGATTCTTATTTCCTGTCAAACTAATTCTCCACTGAAAATTTTAACTGTGGAAAGCACATCACTAAATCTCAACTCTTACTGAAATGTTTGCCATTTTTTAAAAAAAAAGTACTGTGTGAGAACGCTGTGTTTCACCACACCTGAGATTTTAGATCTCTAAACAATAGGGTTGCTTTTGGAAAAGGGCCATTCAGTTAGATTGTTTACTATCTGTCTCAGATATGGGCTCATACTTGAATGGCTACATCTTGGAAAAGGGATGATCTGTTTGAAAGCAAAAAATTGTTAAAGGCAAAGGCAACACAATTAAATTAAACTGTTGAATAAGCCTCATCCTCGGGGTTTTCCTCTGCTTTCATCTGCTGCTTGGAATGTAGATCATGAAGAAAAAAACTTGGGAACAACATGGGCAGACCATGAATATAGACATTTTTTTTAACCTAAAGCTATTTTTATTTTATTTTATTATCAAATTTGCATAGCTGCCCATCTCACCAAATACGACTGTGGGCAGTGTACAATAATTAAATAACAAAACATACAAAACCAGGAAATATGAAACATGTAAAATGAAGATTAAAAGATAAAAAATTATAAAAACAAATATATCAGCCTTAAGCAAAGGGAGGATAAGAATGAGCACCTAGCCACAGAACCATTGGAGCATATCTCTGGTTCCCTGAGAGCACCAAACCTAATTAGATAACCAGGTTTTGAGGGACTTCTGGAATATCAGAAGGAATGGATCTAATCCAGAGATGTCAAACTGATGGCCCACAGACCGGATGAGTCACATGCAGGCCATACACATCCCAGCTCTGCAAAGGGGAAAAACGTGGCAAAATGTCACATGACACTGCTAATTTGACATCCGTCATCTAATCTAAGTGGAAGAATATTCCATAAGGCAAGCCGAATGGCAGAGAAGGCTTGCGGTCTGAGACCCAGCAGATGTAAGACTGTAGCTGATTATATCTGCACATGCTCTGCCAGATCTAGTCAGGCAGGCTGATGTAATTGGGGAAAGGCAGTCCCATGTGATAAAAGGCTTTAAAGCTTAAATTTAGGACCCGTGCTCAGAAGCAAGCTGGTAAACAGTGCACCTTATGGATCAGAGGTGTAACATTCCCTGTTCTAGAAGCGCACACTGTTGCATTCTTTGCCAGCTGAAGCTTCTGGATACTCTTCAAGGCAGCCCCATATAGAATACATTGCAGTAGTCCAATCTGGAGATGACTAGAGCATGAGTAACAGAAGTGGGTTGCTCCTGGTTCGTCCCAGTTCTGCCGAACCAGTAGTGGAATTCAGGCCTGGGTCGCAGAACCAGCAGCGGTTCCCTCAGCATTGCTGGGGCGCTACCATTTTTGTTTTTAGTGACTGCACGTGCGCAGTTCACTGTCAATTGTTCTGCGCAATTTACATTGAACAGTGCATGTGCATTGCGCACGGGTTGCGTACCGGTAGTAAAACCGGCAGCAACCCATCCCTGATGAGTAACTGTACTGTTATTAATTATGAACCTTTAAAAAAATATAACTATTTAAAAAGACAAAAACTAACAAAAACTAATATTTAGAATACATAAAGAAAGGAAAGAAGAAAGCAAATATGCAGAAAAAGAAAAAATATATAAAATAGCTTTCAATTTTTTTTACAGAAGCCACAAGTATAAATGTAAACTATGGTTACAGCGTGACTTATTTTTTCTATTATTATTTTTTAATAATCAAAACCATATATCATATGTTTACTTTTTTCTGTTTGATGTAAAAAAATCTATAAAGTGATTCCAGATAACATTAACTGTAGTCATCATATATAAAAACAAAATTCCATATTTTTCCCCAATTGTTTATTGATCAATCTGAATAGAAAAGTCTCTGGTTTCAATTGTATATTAATCTTAAAAAAATATCTGAATTAGTGCATAAAGTTGAGTCCAAAAATTGGCTTTTTTGCACAACTGCTATGCATGGTAAAATATCCCCACTTGGTCGCATTTCCAACATAAATTTACCTTTATACATTCTAGACAATTTTTCTTGTGATATATACCAATGATATATCATTTTATAATGAATTCTCTTTAAGATGAGAATACAATGTCAATTTCGGCCTTTTCAACCACATATTCTTCCATTATTCCATTTTGCATGTTATAATGAAATTTTTTAGCTTATTTATCATTCTTTCATTTGTTCTTCTGTTTCAAATTTCAGTGGAAATTTTAGCAATAACATGTTCATAACTTGTATATAATTCTGTTTTAAACTCAGTCTTACAATGCTCAAACCCAAATTATCTTCTTTAAATCTTTCTAATAATTATACATAAGAGAACCATTGACAAGCATATCCTTCTGCCAGCATATCTTCTCTTGATTTTATTTTACATTCCCTGTGGCAAAAATCTAATATGTCCCAGCGTTAGTCATTTGTGTTTACTTATTATTTCTCTTCTATAATAGACTTCTTGAATTGAGAGCCACAAAGGTATTTTCAGGCACAACATGGGTTTATATCTATTCTATATTCTCTATATGGCATGTCTAACAAAATGATTTTTAATATCTAAATAACCTTAGCTTTATCATACTATAAATATCCGCGTCCCTCAACTCTCGTGTCACAATCCTTCTAGTTCCAAAAGCCTTCTGTTTCTCAGCAATGTCTACTTTTGCATCCAAACCAAACAACAAACTGCAAAATATAATTTCAGATATGGTAAACCCAATCCTCTTTTTTTCTTTTATGTCTTACAATATTTTACATTTAACTTTGGTTTCTCCCCTGTCGTTAACTTTCTGCCTTTGTTTAATTAGTACATCAGTTGTCAAAGCAGGTATTTTCTTTCTGGAAAATCTCAGTAGAAATATTGTACCTTCTCCTCAATCTTAAAACCCATCTTGTTCGCCTATTCTGTTTACTCTTGTGTCATCGTATTTCGTTACTTCTGTTTATTAATCCTGAAACCTGCTAATGCACCAAATTCTTTTAGTTTTCCCATTAATATTTCAATTCCGTTTAAAGACGCTTCCAAAATCAGCAACTACTCATCTGCAAATCTTAATTTAAATTTTAAATCTTGCCTCTTCTTAAATCCTCTTATCTTGTGCGTCTCCATTCAAGATTTCCAAAACGAACAGAAGAGGAAAGAGTGGAGAGCCCGGGCTTTTTCCCTTTTGTCTCTCACATGGTTTGACTAGAGCTCCACTAACAATAATTTGTACTTTTTGTGAAGGATACATTGACTATACCCCTTTTATAAAATTCTTTCCAAAAGGCATATCTTCCAAAACTTTAAACAGAAAAGTGCAATTCAAATTGTCAACAGCTTTCTCTGCATTTAAAAAAATTAATTCAGCCTGTTTCCATTATGCTGCTCCAATATTCTAGCTCGGTTCTGATACTATCTTTTAACTGACTTTTATTTTTAAAAAACCACATGGGTCTTCATGAATACATTCTTGCAAAATTATTTTTAAACTTTCAGCTAGGATCATTGTGAACAAGTTATAATCATTATTCAATAAATGATATTGAATTATAATTTCTTATCGAAGTCAAATCTTGTTCTTCTTTTGGTGTTAGTCCTATATTAGCCTCTTTCCAAGTCTGGAATCTTTCCTTTGTGTAAATTAGAATTCATCATATTTTGTAGAGCTTGTGAGAGTTCATCCTCAGATCATTTATAGTAACAAACTGATAATCCCTCTGGTCAAGGTATAGGTAGTCCTCAATTTACAACAGTTTGTTTAGTCAACGTTCGAACTTACAACGGTACTGAAAAATGTGACTGTTTTCCAAAGTTATGACCTTTGCATCCCCGTGACCATGTGATCAAAATTCAGATGCTTGGCAAATGGTTCATATTTATGACCGTTGCTTTGTCCCAAGGTCACCTGTTGTGACCTTCTAACAAGCAAAGTCCTTAACAGCTGGCTTACTAACTTATCAATTGCAATGATTCACTTAACAACTGTGGCAAGAAAGGTTGTAAAACGGGGCAAAACTCAATTAACAAATGTCTCACTTAACAGAAATTTTGCCCTCAATTGTGGTTGTAAGTTGAGGACTCCATGTATTTTTCATAATTTAATCTTTTTATAGCTTCAGAAACGTATAGATCCATTCATGTTTCCCGTGTAGAAATTTGTCGATAAATGTCTTGTAGATTCTGTTTTTCTAAATATTCAACTATTTTCTTCAAAGAGATACCATGTCCTTTATACAAATTAGAATAATAGTGCTGAAATGATTTTTTGTAGCCACATTGCTCGTTAATATAGAGTCAGTTTCAGTATCATTTTTGTTTCTTTGTATTTTTATAATTAATTTACGAGCCATTTCCCTGATTTACTTGCAAATTGATTTTTTGCTTTAATTCATTTATTTTTATTTCCATTTTTCTTAATGTTAACATTGACAGCTGTGTAAAAGTTGGATTTGATGATACGTATAGTCTCTTTGGGCACTGATTTCCACTTCAATACTGTCTCTGCTCCTTCAGAGAAACTAGATCATTAATAGACCCTAATCAGGGGTGAAATACTACCGGTTCGGACTGGTTCATTACCGGTTCACCTGAACTGGTAGTAAAAATATGCTACCAGTTCAGGCGAACTGATATTTCTGATGATCAGCTGTAATGCATGATTTATATTAACTAGAAAGCAGGATTTCACATTTGTGCTTACATTTGTGAACTGGTAGCGAAGCTAAGTAGATTTCACCCCTGGCCCCAATGGAAGCAACAAATAATAAACTGTTCTGAGGGTGTATTCTCTCTGTTACCTCTGCTTTTGGAACAAAGATGTAGCTAATTTTATAATAGCTACATACTGTATGTGCAAGAAGTAGATAAAGTGAATTTGTAATCTAAATCACTTGTTTTGGAATCTGTAGCTGAATCCAGAAGCACTCACCTTGTTTATGGAAGAGAAGCACCCCATTGCAAATATTGTTCATCTTTTGCATGACACAATTATTTATGAAGTGCCTGGGCAAGAATCCCAGTCTTGTGAAAAGCTCTGGCTGCGTCTGGCTTTGTGCGATTTTGAAGATTCATGCCAAGCTTAGCATATCACACTCCATGATTTGCATTGGAATTCCCAAAGTCCTTTTAAAAGCAGTAATCTGTCTTTAGTTGTGGATTCTGTTCATTGAATAGTTTTATTTATTAAGTTCAGTAGTAAGGAGCGCAGGTTTAAATGGCAGCAGAATATGCAGAATGTTGTGGCATCTTGCCATATTCCTTTTGCTTATACTTGATTTTCTCCTGGGATTGCTGTCCTGTAGTGCTGATAAGAGGTAAAACCCTTGGTTCAAGAAACTATGGGATTATGAAGGGTACTTTTTTCAAGAGGCAACTGGACTTCCTGGGTTTTTCTTTTTCTTTGAAGAGCTCAGAGCTGAAGAAGCTTCTTGGATGAGAAGTGAAACCTCTTCAAAGAAAACCCCCATCCAGAAAGTCCACTTGCCTCTTGAAAAAGCATCTTTAGGGCAAACCATCACCTGGATGACATAATCTCCATAGACATTGAACTATGGAAGTACCGCATTTTTTGGAGTATAAGATGTACCTTTTCCCTCAAAAAAGAGGGTGAAAATCTGGGTGTGTCTTATATACTGAATACAGCATTTTTGGCCTCCTGAAACCCTGCCCCCTTTGCAAAAATGGCCATGCATAGCTTTTAGGAGGCTTCCAGAGTGTTCCTGGGGGCTCGGGAGTGTAGAAATGAGTGAAAAACGGACCATTTTTTGCTTGTTTTTGGTCCCCCAGCCCCCAGGAGGACTCTATAAGCCTCCTAAAGGGCATGCATGCCAAAAATGGGCCCATTTTTGTGAAAAACAGACCATTTTGGGGAGGTCTGCAGAGTGCAAAAACTTTTTTAAAATTTGCCTCTTCAAAATCCTGGTGAGTCTTATACTCCAGTGTGTCTTATAGTCTGAAAAATATGGTAGGTACAGCATTTGTTTACCAGTTTCCTTTGTCTATAACTGTGGCCAGTTGTACAAGCTTTGTGATGCTTTGAGCTGATATGGATGGTAGAGAGGGAAAGGAGAAGAGCTTCATCACTGGTGTTAAATGTAGGCTTGCTTTGTGGAGTAGAATTGACATTTTGATGCTGTAGGAAAGGTCCTGGAGAGAGCATCTGTCACAAAAGCGCTGAAAATATTAAAACTAAAAAGAGAGCTGCAGATTATGCTGAAAACACCTGGTAGCTTTTTTAATGAGACTGTTTAATGGAATGCATTCAGAATCTAGATGCTTACATTTCTCAGACTGAATGAATAATGCCATAAATTGAAATTCTCGGAAACAGAAATCGAAGACAGAAACTTATATCTGCTTGGTGTGTTTATCTTTCTTGAGAAGCAGAAACAGATGGGGATAGTATTGCAAATTTCAGTCACCAAAGTGGAAGAGCATAGAATGAGAAGCAGGTTGGAATTAGTTGCATAGTTATCCTAGGCACAATGGCAAATGACTCTGTGATAATGTATTTTCTAAATTGCTTTTTAAAACCATCTCACCTGCCCACTATTAATCTTGAAAAAGATTGAAAACTTGATTCAGGGAATCGCTTCTCCTCTCCCCACAAGTGATACATATTTTCTAGCTTGATCATTACACTGGTCGTTACACTAATTCAGATTTATTAGTCAGATCCAGTTAAGATTTTGACAGAAAATTGTCAGGGTTTTGGGCCCATGTTTGAACTATAAATTTAGCTTTTCATAAAATACAAGAGATTATGCTGTTTAAAATCTGCCCGATCTTCACTTCAATCTAGAAAGTATATCCGGCACAAGCTATAAGCTCTCCTATAAACTAAGAAATAAAGTAATGTTGCTCTCCTACTGTACTATTAGCTCTTGGTTTAAGGAATGTGTTATATTTCCCATTCTACATGTGGCAAATATATTCCCAAATAAATCTTGATCTTTTAAATTAAGGGAGCAGCAACATCATTGTTAGAAGTCATTGTAGGTTGGGTAGTATAGAAGCATAATAAAAAACAATAGCAGCAATGCCAGGCTGGGAACAGAGGGTCTCAGAAGAAATCTGTAGAGTGTATTAGTGAAGCTAGCAATTCCACATTCATTGTGATAAATGATTTCCCCTCCTCTGATGTGGCCTTTGACCATACAGATTTGTGAAGAGTGCTATATGCTACTTGAAATTACACTTGTAGACATTGTGATAGCATCTCAGTTCCATATTCCAAAAAATATCTGGGTAAAATAAAGTAAAAGAAATGAAACAGATATAAACACACTTGATGTTTGGTATGCACTTTTATCTAAATAAAGTACAAGAGCTATATTTTGTCTCTCACTGTTGCTTGTTTCTTGGATAGATAGCCTTGCTAAGACCATATTTTATGTAAACATTAAGATCATTAGGCTTTTTAAAAAAATGTCATGTAGTATCTCAGACTTAAGATGGAATAAAGTTAAGAATTCCAGTGGCTTGACAATGTCACTATTCTTCATTTATATACTGAAACATCACTGGATACTAGAAGTTATGTATTTTGGGGAAACTATGATGTATGGTACTATTTGATAATTCTATCAGAATGTAGGAGGTTTTTTTTTAAGAGAAGGAAAATTAATGTTGACTGTGACTGCATATCCATTTTTTGTCTAGGTTGTTATTGAAGCGGGAGAACAAAAAGACTCATATTGAAGAAACTAGCAGTGCTGTAATGTCCCATTTTCTTTGCAAAGTCAGTTATGTCAATCCCTTCTGGCTTGAAAATCTCATTCTATCTCCTATACTTTAGCAACTTTTAAAAACGTGGCAGTAGGACATGCAAGCATCCAGGCTTGTCACCATCTGGCCTTTCTGTTTCACCAGGTTTGCACTTAAGCCCTGAACTGTCAAGGTTCTTGTCTCCCTCCCACCATGTGAATTACTCGGAATTCTGCATTTTATTTCTGTTCATATGCCAAAGCAGACGTTTGCAGACTTTCGAGCCTGCGGGAGGTCAGCCTTTTTGAGGTATCATTCCTGAATCAGAGACGTTCTCACATCATCTGGCTGGTGTAGCAAACAGCATCTGCTTCGCTGGCACCTGTTGGAGAGGCAGGGAAAGAAAATAAGGGAGAAACTTCCACAGAAACAGGTGACCTGTGCACATTTGCTGAGGGGAATATGAGTTGCCATGGAGACAACTTCTCCAAATAGCTTCCCTTTACCTCCCCCAAAGCAACTAAGGCACAAGCAAGACATTTCTGATTCTGGTCTTAAAATATTAATGAGAGACTTTGGTCAGGTGAACTGAGCCAAAGAAGAACCTCTTTCTGCTTCTTCATCCCAAGGGCTCTGCGGAAAAGATAAAGCAGCTGATTTCTTCAAAAGGTCCCCATGCTAAAGATGAAATGCAGCTCTGGTTGTCTTTTTAAAAAGAGGAGGGTGAACATTTGGTTCAAACAATCAGCTGCCCTCTAGACCAGTAACTTAGCAGCTCATTTCAAAATGGAAGGAGGTGGAAAAAGAGATAAAAGCAAAAGCAAAAAGCAAAGCAAAGTGATGAAAAAAAGAAGCAGTAATGATTGAAGCAGCAGAGTATAATCAGCAGCAACACAAAACTTGGCATGAAAAGATATTGGAGGCATGTAAAGAAAAATAGCAGGGAAAAAACCTCAGAGATTGCAGAGGATAAAAAAAAGGAATGAATTTTAAAAACACTGAAGTTGGTGAAGATTATATAAATTGATGGTGCATTTCATTCCTTAAACGTTATGAGCAGACAGGCAATTTTGGGTTAGGCTAGGAAGGCTGTGGATTAGATTAATGTATCACAGAATGTAAAAGTTGGAAAGGATTTTGGAGAACTTCTGTTCCAACTCCCAGGTCAGTGCAGGATTCCAGTATGACAGCATCCCTGGCAGATGACAATTTCAACTCTGTTGAAATACCTCTAGCAAAGGAAAGTCCATAAGATCCCAAGGCAATCTGTTCTACTGGTCAACAGCTCCCCCCCCCTTCCATCAAGTCTGATTCTCCGAGAATGCCTGGACAAGTCCCTGCAATTTTCTTGGCAAGGTTCTTCAGAAGTGGTTTTGCCATTGCCTCCTTCCTACGCCTGAGAGAAAGTGACTAGCCCAAGTCATCCAAGCTGACTTTGTGCCTGAGGCGGAACTAGAACTCAAGCTCTCCCGCTTTCTAGTCTGATGCCTTAACCACTGCACCAAACTGGCGTTCCACAATATTCTTGTTGTTTCGCTTTATTTCCTTCCCCAAAGATATTCAATTAGACTGTAATTTGCAAGTTCCTGATTCTTGGTATATACCTTTCACATATAACTGCAACAATCTCCTTCTCTTTTTGTATAGACTAATATTTTTGAATGCGTTATACTCTCTAATTCTTGTGTTCCACTTGCAAGTTTCATCCTAGAAGACGTTGATCAGTGGACTTAACAGTCTTGTTTTTCTAGCACATCCTGAATGTTGGTTTGAAGAAGTGTTAGAAGAAATATCCAGGTCCAGTTCCAAGCTGGGAGAAAGGCACTGGAGGCAAAATGGAGGCTGGAGGCTGATTGGAAAGAGGGTCCAATTAGTGATGAAGCAGTAGTTCATGGGTGGTTCTGGGCAGCTGACCACATGGAGTTGAGAGTGAGCAGTATTTATGCATTCTTTTGGGCTTTGAACTTGAGCTTCCTGTTCAAGAACATGTATGCTGTTGGCTGTTGTAGGGGTCATAGCTGGCTCTGTAGGTTGTCTGAGCTAAGCTTTGTTGAAGCTTGGTCTGCTGATGCAATGAAGGAGCTTGTTGGGCAATTCCTATTGTGCCTAAAGGCTAATCCTATCTTTGTTCAGACCTTGCTGCAGGGAATTTGCTTATGAATAGAGCTACCTAGATCTCAATAAGTTCTTTATCTCTTAAGTGCTGACATCTGCCATCAAGAAAGGTGGGGACTGCTTTCTGCCTCCAAGAGCATGTTTCTCAATTTCTCATCCAGGAAAATATAATATTCTGCCTTTTAACTATTTCTCAAAATATTTCATTCTTCTAGTAGAGGAATGGGTGCTAACTTCTATAGAAGGCAGCACATTTCTATTAATAAGCTATCTGGCTAACATTTCTATTTTACTCCCTTTTCAGGGACTTCTTGATCATCATCTGTTCTTTCTCTTCTGGGCAAAGGCTGGAAGTTTTGTCTTATTATAGCTTGCATTGTCCATCCTTTAATGCCTATAGTCTATGAAGACTGTTCTTCTTCTAGGGATTTAGAGGCATCATAAACAACAAGGCCCTGAAATCTGTTCTGGAGATCCAAAATATAAGAGCTCCTCTTCACAGTCTTAGAACTTTGGGTCACATTCCTGCATCATACTGTCTCCTCCATTTGGCTTTCTTCTGTTTCTAAGAAATTTCTTCATGTAGTTGTCCCCCTGCAAATATCTTGTATCTAATTCAAAACTTTCCCATCTTCCCTGATCAACTGTAGAGTGAATGTTTTGCATCTTGCTGTTTTTAATCCTCTCTTCCTGGAAGAAAAATACAACAGTTTAAGAAAATTTAGGGTCTCCTACATATGGAAGGAAACTTTTTATTAGTGTTTCTTAAAATGTTCTGTCGGGAACGTTTGCACTTTAAAAAATTATAGAGAATCCCCAAAGTGTTTTGTTTATATAAGTTATATTTAGCAATGTTTACTGTATTAACAATGAAAATTGCCACATTCACTGCCACTACTATTTCTCACAACTGTTTGATAGAATTTAATACTGTATTATTTTTCAACATAGGCTGGAAAATAATTTTGATTTCGTGGACCTTGACCTGAAAGGGCCTTGGGGGTACTTCCTGGTGTCCTCTGACTAACTGTTAAGAAACATTGCTTTATATGTTTCCATTCCCATGTAGACTTAAGAGTAGAACTTTTATTTGTTAATGTACTTGTCCTGGTCAGGAAATTGAAGGTCACATTTTAGACAATAAGCAACTGCATCTTGAATTATGTACAGCTGAATTAAGACCAGCAGTCTTGCAATTTCATATATAACAAGTGCTATATAAAGGAAGAAAACTAGTTCCCTTAAACTAATGAAAATTTGATAATTGAATTGCAAATCAACATTGTGTGTCTATTCTGCGGTTGAATCACATTTTCAGTAACTAATTGGCATATTCTCTAAAGAATAGTAGTATTTCATTTCTTGCATGACTCTGAGAATGTTCTGTCCTGTTCTCAAGCTACAGGAGCATCAGTATCATAGGTTTATTGTTAATCACGATTCCTATTAATCAGATGATAATGGCAATGGCAAAACCAATGTGACAGTTCTTTTTTCTCAACTTAGCCAATAAAAACAACATTCAGAAGGACACATTACACATTTACATTCAGGTGAGTTTTGAATCTATCTGCAAGTTTCACTGAAGAGTGATTTCAGAACTATTGCTAATAGAGTTCTACATAGCAGCCTAAATTCTCTTTGTTCCAATATGGGTTTCTTCAAAACAGGTAGTTCTGTTTTGTGTCTGTGTGAGAGAGAATGTGCATGTGTGTGCGCACGTGTGCACCCTGTAACTCTAAATTCCTGAGTTTTGTTGGAATATACTGTATGTATACACATTTATTAGTTTCTTTGTCACATTTCTATATTTCTACAATCAAAAGCCTCTACACAACATAAACAATGTAAAACATTTGTTGAATATATAACCCACAATATGCTTAATAAGCAATTAGCAAGATCAAAATCAACATCAGTGGTGGCACAATAAAGGCATCATGTAAAACTACTGTATTTTTCAGAGTATAATATGCACCAGAGTATAAGACGCCAAGATTTTGAAGAGGCAAATTTTTTTAAAAAAGTTTTTGTACTCTGCAAACCTCCACAAAGTGGCCCATTTTTCGTGAAAACAGATCCGTTCCCCCCCCCCCGCCCAAAAGGCATGGCCTTTAGGGAACTTGCAGAGGACTCCTGAAGCCTGGGGGAGGGTAAAAAATTGAGCAAAAAATGGGACATTTTTTCCTCATTTCTGCCCTCCCCAACCCTCAGGAGCTCTCTAAAAGGTTCCTACAAGCTATGCACGGCCATTTTGATGAAGGGGGCGGGGTTTTGGGAGGCAAAAAATGCTATATTCAGTGTATAAGGCACACCCAGATTTTCAGCCTCTTTTTTGAGGGAAAAAGGTGTGTCTTATACTCTGAAAAATACGGTAATCTACATAATAGCATCAAGCCATTCTGTAGGACTCCTACAAAAAACAGAGCTACCTGTTTTTACCACTTTTGTAAACAGCGTTGGGAAGGGACATTTCTGGGGAATAGTATTCCAAAATATGGGTTCCATTATGGCTGGAGAAAGTGATTCTACAAGTATCTCGGCACCAAGTCATATAGAATTTAAAGACTTAAAGCAGTAGTTTAATTTGCAACTGATAATAACAAGCAGTCTTGAATATGCTCACTTTTTTTCCTGCATTATCTTGTTCCTTGTGTTTTTTCTTGTTTCCATGAAACAAAAACAATACTGTCTACATACATGCATACATGCCTTAAAGGCATTGAAAAAGCTAATATATTTGCAGAAAGTCTATTTACATTCTTCAAATGCTTGCTATATATTATTATTATTATAAAAAGCAAACACCTTTTTAAAACACTACCTAAAAAAATAGGATGATTCTTGTAGTCATTGATAATGTTATTGTGGCATGACCTAATATAATATAAATATCAATAACCTCCAGTATTCTGATCACACTGATACATGAAAATGCAAATGATCTGTACTGAAAATCAAGAAGCAGAGTGAAAAACTGGGACTAAGATTAAATAGAAAGAATACCAAATCCATGACAACAAGTATAGTAACCAGTCTTAAAATTAAAAATGAAGATGCTGAAGTGGTGCATAGCTTTTGTCTTTCAGGAACAACTGTCTACAGTAAAGAAATAATCAACCAAGAAATGTGCCATAGACTAGCACTTGGCAGAGTAGCCATGAAGACCTTGGAAAAAAATACTTAGAAGTTGGGAAGTGTCAAAAGATCAGGATCAGACAGGTGATGGTTTCCCCTGTGTCAGTCTATAGAAGCAAAAATGTACTTTGAAGAAGCAGGATAGAAAGAGTATCAACACTTTTGAATTATGGTGTAGAAAACTCCTGAGAATACCATGGACAGCCAATAAAAGAAATGAATGGATCATAGGACAAATCAAGCCTAAGTTTCCATTTGAGGCACAAATGACTAGACTCACATTTTCATACTTCAGACACACTTTGCAATGATCTATCTTTTTTGAGGTCCATAATAGTGCGAAAGATGGAACAACAACAAAGAGAAGACAATGACCAGTGGCAAGATGGGTGGAGTCAATTATAGTAGTGATGGATGTAATATTGGAAGACCTGAAAGACCAGACTGGAAACAGATTGTCCTGGAGAAAGTAGAAAATAGCTGATAGTTGATATCAACCTGATACTCTTGATACTATGTAATTATGACTAACGTTGAGTTTTTCAAAACAAGTAGGATGGATTTGTCCCTTCCCCTTTCCCTCCTATACAGGAAGTTGAATGGTTTTGGTCTTTGTGTTACTACATACTCTAACCCAACATCAAAGCAGGAATGGATTATGTCTGTTGATATGCAGAACCTTTTGTTTCATCACTGGCAGAAAGCTTGGTAAAGGGCAAGAAGTTGTGTGAAGTAGGTCCAGATTGCTCACTTTCACCAGTCTGCTTTGTGTAGTATGCAGTTTGAGCCTCTCTGCCTCCCACTTTAAAAGGCTTGCTTTTTCACTTATCTCACAGCAACCACAGTGAGCTTCCTTGTCCTATAGTGTGCACTCATTTTAACAAGTGTTATACTTGTGCTTGGCAGTCACTTTTGTACTCTTGAACCTTCCCATATGTGAAAGCAGTGGGGCAAGAGACTCTTCTACTGTTGTCGAACTTGCCTTGGGCAGAAAAGAGATAAGTAGCGCAAACTAAAATATGGCACATTTGTTGCTAGGCAACCCTCTGTCTAGCAGCAAGGTAGATATGGTGTTCCTTGTTTCCTTTTTTCAACTACCATTTCTAATGGGAAAGGAGCACTTTCATATTGTCTTTAGGTAAAAAAATATCATAAACTATCCTAAAATAAAGTGTTTACAATCTCTGTGCCCAATGTGTTCTTGCTCAGTTCTCTTGCTCATGCTGAAAAAGATGATCAGAATAGAAAAGAAGAAAGAAAGTCAGAGAAAACCGTGTGATTATGAAAAGACTTTCCTATAACTGGTATTATTATTTTTTGGTTTCTTTGACTCACAAATTCCATCAGATGTTAAACAAATTGTTGACTCAGAAGCATAGATGTTCTGATATATGGAATAAAGAGGAGATAAAAATGTACACAAGCTATTTGAATTCTACCAGTCCTTCCTACCTGTCAAGCTCTCAAAATATCAGGAGACAAAAAAACAACATAACTTTCCTGTCCTTGGGTAAATGTTTTAATGACACTGATCAGTATTAAAATGTAGCCTGCCATTTCTAGGAGTATTTAACTATTTCCTGAGTGTAATTATTCATCTGTGGCATCAGAAATTAAGCTCATAAGCAGAGCATAGGAATATCTTAACAAAAAAGAAAGAATTCCATGCTTTCCATTGGAAGATCTTTATTGCTCTGAGACCTCTGCCTTATGACAGCTTAGAAGGTGTTTTTCATTACTTTATGGCAGTGTCTGTCACTAAGAATGCCACAATTCCAGGCCATATTTTGTTGGACATCTTCCTTCCTTCTCTCCTTCCTTCCCTCCCTCCCTCCCTCCCTCCCTCCCTCCCTCCCTCCCTCCCTCCCTCCTTCCTTCCTTCCTTTCTTAATACAGTTTATTGTATAAATCTGTAGCCAATACTGCACTTATCTAACAATATTATTTTATTTTATTTATATGAATTTTCTACCAGTCTTGTTTAGCTATTTTAACTTTCACAGTTGATCCTTAGTTTTGAACATCAGTTTTTAAAAATTGCTATACTTGTCAGCCATCAGGAATATTTATGAACACTTCTATAGATAAGACCAATCATGTACTTTGGAGCTGTACTCCAGAAACTGAACAATAGGCTTGCTATCTTCTGCCTCAGAACAAGAACAACCATTGACCATGAGCTGTCTTCCAATTTTTACTGAGCTTTATATTTCCAAGGATGCTTAGTGACAGACAGTTGTCAGTGGTTTTAACCAAAAGGCTTCACAGAGGTTGGCACCCCAGCTGCATGTCAGTTCACATCAGTCTAAACTCTCAGTAACTTCTGGTAATAACTGCAACAAAACCTTTAAAAGATGCCCATAGCCTGATGTAGGATCCAGAGCTTTATTGAATGGTTTAATTGCAGGAGAAGGCTGCCTTCTGTATGTGGTACTTAGTAAAACAGAGTTTTGATTGACTATCACATCTATTAATATTTGAAACACGTTGAAAGCTAGGTGATAGCAGGTGATAGGTCAGAATTACAATACATGTTTTTGCTAATAGAAAGAAAAGCTGGTTATTCAAGAAAATGAGGTATTTATAAATTATCCAGAATGTGTTGCTACTAAAACTGAATATTTCTGTACTGTATTGTACAAATGCAGAGACTGTTTGTTGAGATATAGTGCGTCTTTCGGACATGTTTTTTTTTTTTAAAAAAAAACCCCGACTTAATTAAAATGAGCACTTTCTCTCAGTTGCTATAAGGGAGAATGCGTTAAATTGTTATGTTCTTAATGTTACCAAGCTTGCTAATGAAATGTCTCCAGGAAGAGAAGCAAACTCAGAGAACCCTAAGAACCCAACTTTCTGTGTTGGTTCCTAGCCAGCTGCAAATTAATTTATCAATCTGAGATCCTGTTTCCTTCATTCATGCAACCTCTGGGAAATTGCTTAAATTAATTTGATGACCTCTTTTGGACTGCCCTTGGCATTGGATCAGAGACTTTAGCTACTAATTTAGTGGTTTAAAAAAAAAGATTTAAGTAATCAGTCGTCAAGAAAAAATAAAATTAACATTATAAAAAAAAAGCCCTACACAAAAGTGAACTCCCAAAAAAATCACATAGTGGAGACTTTATATAAATGCTTTTGTATTTTTAAGGAGTGTGGAAGGAGAGCTTTGCCATGATCAGTGCATTTCCCTCCTTCCCCTCTCTTCCCTTCCAAATCTTCAGTCCTTCCAAAGTCTGAAGACTCTACCCACTCACCAACCATAAAAGGAGGTGTTATGGGTATATCAGTGAAAGGAATTGTGAAGGTATGAATCCTTATGGAAAGTAATCAGGAACAATGAAACCCGCAGGGTGTCTGAATTTGCCAAAGGTCTGTGAAGAAGACACCTCAGCCAGACCTTAGAAAAGAAGAGCAATGTGGGCAGTGACTGAGTGATGATCATGAATGATGTGATAGTTCCATGGCAGAAGCCTCAAAAGGACTTGAGGGATATCAGAAGTGGGTAACCAAGTGACACATTATTAGTTGGAGACTTAAGAAGGCTAAAGGATGGAGACCCAGCCACACCTGGGAAATTACAAGGTCTGGAGAATCACAGGCATAATAACCACATCAGCAAAAATAGACAAAATCCTAGGGGTCTAAAAGTCAACCATTCTTACCAAACAGCACTGTTTCACTGGCAAAAAAAAATGTTTTGCCAATGAAGAATCTAGCAGGGACCAACCCCCCCCCCCCCAGAGAAAACAATAGAAAGATTTTCCTTGGCTTAGGCTGAAAACCTTTGCTGCTTGAAAAGAAATGGTGAAGCCTAACTGAGAAATAAGAAAGTACAGACACATGAAAGTTCAATGTAGATGAGGGGTGCCTACATATAGAAATAAGACAGAGATATAAAAAGAAGAAATAAGCAGCAGATACACTGTAAATATAGAAAAAGAAATAAAACATAGACATAAAAAGTAAGATACACCACTAGACACTTAGAAGTAACATATCTACCTAGAAATAATGTAATTGCAATAGGTAATATCAATATCAACATAGTAGTTTTTTGTTTTTATATAATTAATTCTCCTCTGCAACAAAAGGAGTTAAAATTCATCTGAAGTGAGTCAGTAGGCCTCCCTCTCTCCTCTCATTAATTACAAGCTAGATCAGTGACTACCCCCTCAAAAAAAAACCCCCACCTAAATAAGATAATTTAAAAAGTACAAAGTTCCATTGGCTAATGGTAGAGAAGCTCTGGCTTTGCTTTTCCCTGCAAATGCAGCCATGTATGTTGAAACTGGGGATAAGACAATGCTTTATGTAGCTCATCCCAAGTCTCTCCTACCTATCCCCCCTCCCCTTAGTACTCTTAGTGTTGCAGTTTAATTTCTGACTCTCACAGGAGCTCAGCCTCCTTAAGTCTTGTAATGCCCCAGATAAATTGGCTACTGAAGGACATCATATGAAGGTTTACAAGGAGTCAGAGCCTCGTGGGAATGCTATAATAATCCTTTCACTCCAATAGTAATTGTTCTAGTTGGGGGCCCTGTCTGGAAAGTTCCTCCATGGTAAAGAACTTGAAGTCCGTTTCTAGCATTTTTTCATAACAAATGAAACAATTGGGTCACTGACTTCTTTGGAAGCGATATTGACATGAAAAATAATAAAATGTATAAACCCCTTCTGTCATTTTATGGGTTTCTTTCAAATCTGGACAGCTGACTATCATTTTCTAGGACAGAGGTCTTCAAACTTGGCAGCTTTAAGACTTGTGGACTTCAACTCCCAGAATTCTCCAGCCAGCTCTTAGAGTGCCAAGTTTGGGGACCCCTGTTCTAGGAGTTCAGTAATAATTAACAGATCACAGCAAAAGACCAGGATTCCGATTCCAAAAAATCAGCTGTAGTTTACTAAGGTATGTGCACTAGCTGAAGAAATTATATAAAAAAGCCTTACTGGTACTTTTGACAATGTGATGTTATTAAAAAATAATAGCCAATATGCGTATCTTTTAGTATCAAAGATGGATAACATGCTGTTAAAAATTCACAACTCAAGTGCTTTTAACTCTATCTACATTTCTTAACAACAAAATCTGGGTAATAATTTTTTGGACTCAAAGTAATATTTCCAAACCAAGCCTATAAAATGTATTTAATCAGGGATTTTCAACCCTGGGCCATGGCCTATTCAGAACTGGCTCAAGTGAGAGGTAGGCCGGCATGCACAGGTGTGCAGCTTAACTTGTGCTAGCAGTGGGCCAGCGCACATGCATATGCATGCACAACTCCACTTGCATTAGAGTTGCGTGTGCATGCATGTGAACTCTGGTCCATTGCTTGCATGGCCTGGTTCCATTCTCTCCCCCAGCCGGTCTGCTAAGCCACAAAGGTTGGGGACTGCTTTATTAAATGAACAGAAATGACTTTTGTATGTCATCATCATGTTAAAATTATTTGATTGTATTTATATGAAGCCAGATTGGTGTAATGGTTAAGGCATCAAGCTACAAACTAAGAGACTGTGAATTCTAGTATCGCCTCCAGTATGAAACCACTTGGGTGACCTTGGGCCAGTTCTCTATCAAAGCAATCTCCAACCTTTCCGCTTGGCGGACCAGTGGCCAGGGGATGATTCTCCATGAGCAGTGAGCAAGTGCTCACACAGCTCCATTTGCATGAGTGGTGGGAGCACGTGCCCTCTGCTTGCACAAATGGAGCTTCGCACATGCTCTTGCTGCTCACACGTGGAGGTGCACACATGCACACACTCATCTGCTGCTTTTGTGACCCAGTTCTGAACGGGCTACAGCCCGGTAGTGACCTGCAGCCTGGAGGTTGGAGACCCCTGCTCTGTCAGACCTAGGAAGGAGGCAATGGCAAATCACTTCTGAAAAAAAAATGAAGAAAACAGAAGGGATTGATCTGAGAAACAAATATGGAGTATTGTATGTCTGAGAACAACATTGCAGACCACTTTACCAAGGCCCAAGGTAATATAAAGCATAAACGTTGTTGAGAGGAATACGGATTAAGATTGTAAGATTTATATATTGTCCTACCCAAAGGGGAGAATGTTTGGAATATAATTCTAATGGTTGGGTTGGCAATATATAAATCATGTAACAATGTTTAGCAGTTAGACATATACCGCTTCATAGAGCTTTCAGCCCTCTCTAAGCGGTTTACAGAGGCAGCATATTGCCCCCAACAATGCTATACCTGTTCCTTTAAATCATACTGTAATATGTGATTGGTTGCTGTTTTCCTCAATCGGCCATAAGAGGGAGCCAGAATGACTGTTAGCTCTCTGTTTGTTAGATGCTGGGCTGATCTGATCTGAGTGCCGTGCGCTATTATAAGTTTTGCAACTGCTAGCAAACTTTGAGTTCTGAACTGATTATATGTTACTGGACTATGTTATTTGGATTATCCCTTAACTGAAAGACATTGATGACTGACTGTCTTATACGTGTATGACTTGGACTGTTTGATGGATTCTGATACCTCTATTTCCATGACAGTAAAAGCCTATTTAAACTGCAGTCTCTGTATGCTAGTTTGTGTGTTCTCCAACACAACTCTAACAACGTTTCTCTGAACGTACTCACTCTCCCAATGGGGAGCTCACCTAACAATTAAACAGAAAGGAAAAACAATATGAGGACACAATCACAGATAGAACAGCTTTAAAATGAAAGATTCTTCTCAAGATTTTGGGTTCTTGTTGTTATCCAAAAATATGTATTACTGAATGCTTTAGTCATATATTTTCTTAAAACCTGAATGCAGATTTGGTAACCTTTTAAGCAACAATAATAAAAAAGACAGTACATTATGTATAGAAATAAAAAGGTGGCTGTCTTTTATGCTGATTGACAGTGGCAGTATGAAGAAATACTCTTTAAGATATATAAAATTTCAAAGTGCTGTATCCTGGACAATGTATAAAGGCCAAGATAGCACCGAGTACCCAGTTTTCAGACTCCTATTGTTTTGAAATAGCGTTTCCTTTAACATCAATTGGCTTCACATGAAAATAATAGCACAGATTGTCTTTGGCTTGGTAGGTTTGATGAATCTACCCTTATGGCTTAGTACCGTAGAAGAATCAAGTTATTATTGAGTGTTCAAGGAAGTATGGATAAAAATATCCTGGTTTTTTGTTATTATGGATGTAGCCATAAAAAGGGAGGAGAGAAGGTATAATATTGATTCAGCCAAATCTGAAATATGCTCCTATTTTAATAAAAAGAACTTCTGTGCCTCCTGGCCAACTAATTCCATTCAAGTTCTAAAAATCGTTGGGCAATAGGACCGAGTTACTCTTTGCTATGTAATGAAATTATCATATAAATGGATGGTCCCAGGACTGGGTGGGTAAGTGGAGGAGAAAGAAAATGTACACATTTATCTCCTGTATATGAGAGACAGGATTAAAACTAACAGATTGAGTATGTTTCAAGATTGGCTGATTTGCGAATTTGGATGATTTCCAGTTTGGTTATAGCAAAATAACTAAAGTCACACAAAGCCTTCAGAAATAAAAAGGGAAAAGGGTAGGCGTGTGTCAGTGCTTTTCCCCTAGTTAAATTATAAAAAGAGGTAAATCTTTAATTTAGTAAAATATATCAGATTAGGAGACCTAAACAATTTCCAGTTTATATAAAAAAACAGGCCCTGTGCTGCAGGCATCCAAATGTAGAGGCTGGCTGACTTCTTGGTGACTCTGGGTGTTTACAAATAAACAAAAACAAGACATCCTGTGCCCCATTGGGCCATCCATCATTTCAGAGATATTTCCTTACTTAAACAAAAAATAAAATAAAAATAGAATGATCAAATGTTGGCAAAAAAGCAGTGGGAACAGGAACAATTTCCAACTTCTTGCAAGTTTCTCCATTGAGTTTCCTTGTGGGAATCTGGCAAGGAACATTGGAGATGTCCCTTCTATTCCTTTCCCGGCAGGCAGGGAAGTGGCTGCTGCTGGGTGGGGAAGGGGGTGAAGGATTATGAGATTGGCTGGGAAACTGACATAGAACATTGAAAATGGAAATAATGTGACTGCAGCACCAGCCAGCAGCATTGGAGAAGCCACAACCTCCCCAAATTTCATACCCTTCCGAAATTGCCTTATAATGCACTGTTTTGCCCAGTTATATAAGGCCATGAGGAAAGTCTTAGTAGTATATAGGTATATGATGCAAGTAGTACTAAATCCAGCTACAGTATTTGGCAAATGTAAGTAAAATAATGAAAGGGAGTGTTCCAGTCACTGTGTCCCAAGGCCTGTGAGAACAATGAAGTTTTTAATAGTTTCCTAAACATCATAAGGGTGGGAGCTTCACAATTTTTTTGGGTGGTGGTGGTGATAATTCCAGAGGGCAGTGCTGCATTGGAGACGGCAAGCTTCATGGGTCCTACAAGATGAAACTATTTAATCAACAGGACCCGAAATATATTCCACCTCTTTGATTGTACCTGGAAGACCAGAAATAATTAGAGTTAAGTGGTCCCTTAGATAATAGTCCCTTTGCTGTGTAGGGCTTTAAAGATGTCACCTTAAATTATACCCACAATCCAATTCACAATCAGTGCAGCTTGCAAAGCAGTGTGGCTGTGTGAACATAACATAGTACTCCCAACATTGTTTGTGCTGCCACATGTAGCTTTTCAGTGGTGTTCCAGGACACCCCCAAGTGCAATACCTTATAGTAATCCAATTGTGAAGTGACTAGGGCATGAGCAACTGTCTGAAAAGCAGAATAACAAGAGTTGGAGGGGACCATGGGGGTGTTCTGGTCCAATCCCTGCTCAAGCAGGAGACCTGATATTATTTGAAGCCTCCCAGTCCAAGAAAGGCACAATTGACCCAAATGATCATCCTGGACAAAAGCCCTCTTGGCCATTGCTACCTGCTACCTTGTTTTTGAGCAGGAGTTGAGAGTCGAAGACGACCCACAGATTGCACATCAATCTTAAATGGGGAAGTGCAACCCTATTGATAGTGATGGAATATATGTAGGGAGCCATGTGGTCTTGTCAGAATTGAGCCTACTCTGCTTCTTCCCATCTATAACCATACAACCTCAAGGCACCTGACTATGACTTCAACAGCATCACTTGACCAGCCAGGATTGAGATATATAAGAGGGAATTACCAGCATGCTGATAATATTTGACCCCAAATTGAAGGATGACCCGACCCAGTGATTTCATGTAGAAGTTAAATGTAATATTAATGTTTACTAATCCTACTTTGTACTTTGGCTCAATTTTTTCACAATATCCAACAATCGGAAATGCTGGATATTTCATAGTACAGGTGGTCCTTGACTTACAACAGTTCATTTAGTGACTATTCGAAGTTACAACGGCACAGAAAAAAGTAATTTATGACCAGTTTTCACACTTACGACATTTGCAGCATCTCCATGATCATGTGATCAAAAATCAAATGCTTGGCAACAAGCTCATATTTATGACTGTTGCTGTGTCCCAAAGTCATGTCATCCCTTTTGCGACCTTCTAACAAACAAAGTGAATGGCGAAGTCAGATTCACTTAACAACTGGGTTATTAATTTATCAACTGCAGGAATTCACTTGACAACTGTGGCAATAAATGTTGTAAAATGGGGCAAAACTCACGTAACAAATGTCTTACTTAACAACACAAATTTTGAGCTCAATTCTGGTTATAAGTCGAAGGACTGTCTCCTTTTCCAATATAATGGTTGTTTCTGCATCATTCTTCCTCTGTAATATGATATGAGAATTGTTGGGAATTTGCATGTCGGTATTTCATAAACTGTATACATATTTAATTAAGTTTTTTTCTTGGTTGTAATTTAGAAGTGATTGTTCAGTGCCACCTTCTGGGGTTTTTTTCTTCTCCATGTAGCCAATAGTCATAGTATTTCCAGACAGTCTTTCATTCGGATACTAACCAAATTTGACTGTGTTTAATTTATTAAGATCAGCCAATGTCAACTAGAGGCAACCACGCAGCAGGGAAAAACAGGAGTGAATTAAATAATTTAAAGACTAAGCATTTTTCCTTGCCCATGTTTTAATGTTATCAATTGCAATTAATAGCCTTCTGGATTCTGTAAAGAAGAAACAGATTATTCCTTATGTGAAAGGTATCAGAAATGACAGTATTGAGTAACTGTTAGCTGACTAAACCTGTTAGACCACTCTGCTAATGATCACTGAATAGAAACTGAACAGACACAGACACACACACATACCCTTATTTGAGACTAAATTTATTAGATCTAATTCCTTGAATTCTGTTTTTTGTTATCATTATTGTTATTGTTTATTCTAATAATTTATGGCAGTGGTTCCCAAACTTGGTAACTTTAAGACTTGTGGACTTCAACTCCCAGAGTTCTCCAGCCAGAAGAGCTAGCTGGAGAATTCTGGGAGTTGAAGTCCACAAGTCTTAAAGTTGCCAAGTTTGGGAACCACTTATTTATGGTATTAGTTTTTAGGAAAGTCATTTCATCTTCCACTCCATTCTATCCTTGTATTACAGGTAGTCCTTGATATACAACAGTTCATTTAGAGACTGTTCAAAGTTACAAGGGCACTGAAAAAGGTGACTTATGACTGTTTTTCACAATTACAACCTTTGCAGCATCCCAATGATCATACGATCAAAATTCAGATGAACTGATCACAATATTTTAAAAGTGCTTGACCTGTGTGGAGGGTGGGGGGGGGGTGTCGGACATTGAAGTATTTGATCTGACTAGAATTATATTTAGGGAGAGTCTTTGAAATAGATCTAAATAGAGAATTAGATTCTGTTTTTACTTGGAATGTACGGTAAGTTTTAAAGTATAATTCTCAGACCCAAAGATGCTTTTCAAGAGGCAACTGGACTTTCGGGTTTATTATTATTTTTTGTCTATTTACCTCTTGAAAAAGCACCTTTGGGACAGCCATGATCTGGATGATTAAGAATCTCCATAGATATAATTCTTAAACTATCTCTAAATGTTGGGCTTTGATTTTTAATGTTGCAAAAGGGGAATATTATTAAATATGCAAGCTAATTTAATTAAATGATATTTAATGCTATTTAATGCTTATTAAATTTACATTGGTGAGGTCCCTTGATGTGCATAGAACTGTGGGGGATATTTTAATTTCAAGGCAGGAAAAGTTCTATTGCTTACAAATACAGTTATTTTAGGATGGAATTTCCATGGATCCAAAAGAACAAGCAGTCTATCACAGGAATCTTATGAGGTTATCATGACTGCAATTATGGCATGTAAAAAAGAGTTTGCATGTAAGGTAATCCCTTAGTCAAGCAATTTTGCCTCACCAAAATTTTGGTACTGCTAATTAAAATGGATATTTGAAGATACCTCACTCATTTTTCTGCACATAAAAAAGCAAAAATCACCTTGAAACTTTTATGCTGTATGTATATACTCACTCTAAATACTTTCCCACTGAAAACACAGTCAAGGTGCCAAGAGCATGCTTACAATGCCAATAAGACTGAACTTGCCGTTAGTATCAGGAATGACTGAGTGATGGCCATGTTGAAAGCATTTCTCTTTTTCTTTTCCATTATTGTAGCAGTGCTTCATTTTCTCTTTTCTTTCTGAATTCTAATTTTATTAAGATAATTTTTAAAATTCCAGAATTGGAGATTGTTCAGTCTGCCTCAGTTTGTTCAGTCTGCCTCCCCTTTCTTTTCTTAACTTCTGTATCTGCGGTATTAAGATACTTGTTTTTCTAAAATAAATTTCCCAATTAGCACTTAGCACTTAGACTTATATACTGATTCATAGTGCTTTTTCATTGAATATAATAAGAAAATTTGTACAGACAAATAAAAGTGGTATAAATGCTGGATGGTTTCTTTCCCTTTTTAATTAAGGGCGGGAAAGGGCTCAAATGCCTCAGCAAACAGAACTCCTGAAAACGTTTGACATTTGACTCTTAACATTGAATAGAAATATTGACAGGCTTTCAATTGCCCCCGCTAATAGGCAAGAATGGCTCTTAGCTTCTCTCGTCTTCTGGGTAAGGCTGATGGGATGAAATACTGCCATGAGCTATTGTACTGTAGAGTTGATGGATGTTTCCAATCTGAATCCCCTGACAGAACAGTAAAATCTTGGCTTTGCATGCTGTGTACTGTTACCTGGTTAAAAAGAGAAGCCTGACAAGTAACTAATGAAAAAAGAGACCCAGCTGGCTGTGTTACCTCATTAGAGACAGATAAAATCCGGAGCTCTTTTCCTTGTTCTTATCTCTCATCTTAAAAGTGGATGAATGAGAGAGATTCTTGTATTCACATTTGGAATTTATCAGATAGTGAAAGAAACAGACAATATGGTATAATGGTTAATGGAGAACTATTTGAAGGCCACGCTCTGGAGGACCTTGGCGTTGCCTCTCTTATTGTCTGGCTTAAATGTGCTTTGATTTTTATATAACAGATGATTAGTATCTTGTTCCAGGCTAATATTTGGACACTGAGATATTTAGACATATGTTGCCACAAATCCCCACAAGGGACCTGATGCTGATACCCAGAGTTTCTGGATTTTGTCTTCTTTGTTGCTTTCTCCTCATTTGTTTTTCTCCAAGCAGTTAATCAAATATGGGGGTGGGGAGAGTAAAGAATGGTTGCCTTCCAAATATTCCCATTTTGGACAGTGGATATGGATTGGGTCTACATAGAGGAGGTGGGTGAATGGCATGAGATATAATAAGGACAAAAAAAAAAGACCTTGGCTTGTAGAGGCTATCTTTATCAAGAGCCCTCAAAACTCTGGGAGTAATATTGATTGTGTCAATCAATGATACTCAGGGGGTAAACAATGGTCATTGTATGCAATCTAGAATTAAAGTTGCAATTTCCATTGAATATTTCTTAAAAATCCTAATCTGATCATATCTATGTATCTCAGTTGCACTCATGAACATAACAACAGCGAATAATTGAAATACATTTCTCAACTCAGGTATAAAGTAAGTATAAATATTTTTTTATACTTACTACATTTAAACCCAATATCCATGCATTTGTTGATCTAGAGTAATGTCCTTCTAAAGTTTTGACTTCCCACGGTCAGGGAAGTGGCAAATCTGTGGCAGGAAGAGAGCTGCCTCAGTATTCTCTAATATCAGCAAAAAGTTAAGGTGGCAGAGAGAAATGGAGAAATAAATTTATTCTTCCCGACATTGTACAGAAAGAATAAAACTATTAATGAGGCTAAAACGGCTTTTAAATCTTCCAAACCACTGAAGTTTGACTGCCTTTAGCTCTTTGTGATTTGTTTATGTGTTTCTTCTGCTTGTGAGGCTTTTTGAATTTAAGGCATAGAAACCAATGAGCTTCAAATCAAATTATATCAGACTGTGTAGCTTTACATTTCAAAGAGCTTAAGGGAGAATGAGTATGGCTCTGAGTGTGGCTCCTTCTGTTGCTTTGTGGAAACTGAGATAACTTTTTTTTAAAGATTGTATGATTACTGCTGGATTCTAAATCCCTGGCTAGTTTTCTGCTAGTTATTTTATTTGACTTTAATTAATTAATTACTGAAATCCAAAAGGACTCTTAGCATCTTATATTCCCCCCTTGTAGGAAGAAAGTTAAAAATAGAAACAGTATAATTACTGTATAACTGAAAACCTTGATATTTGAGAAATCCTCAGACATTGAACAAACTCATAATCAGGTTCGCCTGTAGTTCCTAACCAGGACTCTATTAAAAACCCAAGTGTCAACGGCTTCCTTGAAGCTTAACAGAACTTATCTCTATTGATTACAGAAACTCTTAATGATGTCCATTAATTTAAAAATATCAGTTAAAACAGTTTAATGCTAGATCAAGGGTAGGGCATGGTGAAACTAATGCTGACTGGATATGTGCAACTTTTAATGTTTATTAGTATCATTATTCAACAGCAAGTCTTCACTTTGTCTTTTAAACATAAACAGTGTTTGAGTTCTTTAACACAGCACATTTCTTTCTTGTTACAAATGATAGACTTGGAATGTACAGTGTGACTAGTTATGAATTCCTAAATATTGAATTGTAAGTAAGATTAGAGACCACTCTTTGAATCTGAAGTGTGGAATGCATGCCCTTCATAGTTCCTGCCCTCCCTGGGTTGGTTGGTTGGTTATTCCTTCCTTCCTTCCTTCCTTCCTTCCTTCCTTCCTTCCTTCCTTCCTTCATTCATTCATTCATTCATTCATTCACTATTTTTTGTGAATGATGAAGGTGTTTTGTGCCTTTGGTGTTCTAGTCTTTATTGCAGCCATTCATATATAAGTGGCAGATTCTGATGTACTCCTTTTAAATAATAAAATTAAATAACTTTGGGAATCTCTTTCCGATAAATTGATTGTAGCACTTTAAATGTTAGTTGGAATGGATATAAAAATTGCAGAAGAGATTGGTTAAAGAACAGATTATAATCTGAGAAGTGAGAATGTTGATTTATGGGCAGGATTCAAAAACTAAGCTAATGGCAGTATTTAATACTAGGTCTTTTGACTTTTAATGATTGAATGCCTTGAAACAACAGTAGAATCTCAATATTGATTAAGGGAGAGGGCAACCATTTTAATTTTTACTTTGTAGCTTGCAGTTTGATTTTTTCAATTGATCTCTATTGATGAAAAACAATGATCCTGAGCTAGTTAATAGAAAGCATAGCTGCTGCAAAGGTCACAAGAATCAGTTTCTAACCTTTTCTTTCCTGGCTGCCTGCGTTTAGGTTTGGGGGGGTTGGGGAGAGAAACACTTACAAGAAGCTTGTTTTCTGTCTCAGCGTCTCTCCTATGTGACAGCACAGGCTGGTAATTGGCTTGCCTTCTATCCTGGCACCACAGTGGAAAAGCTCTCAGCTAGTTCACTCTCTTTGGGTGGAAGTAATGAGACCGCCTGGGATAATTCACACAAGTCCCCAGCTGTGCTGATTGCTATTTGGGAAGTGGCTGATTGCAAAAAGGGAGAAGGGCCCGCATAGGCTTTCTGGCTTTCCCCAGTGCTGACTGGGCCTCCGTCTCCTCTTTAGGACTACTTTCCAATCACTCATGAAGTCATATGCTACAAAGTCATATTCATATCTTTATGTGAATAGTATTGTGCTTATCTTTCAGACTATCACTCAGAGAGGGTTAAACTCAGTTCCAAATAACACATGCAACAGATGGGAAACATGCCTAGTCCCTAAAATTCCTTTCAGGGAATGAACGACTATACTTAGCTTCTCAGAATTATCTTTTGGGAAGATGTTATGTAATTTTTTATTCCACTTTTTTTTTCCAGGTGGCAGAATTAAGTGCAGATTCTTATTCTTTCTGAGTATCATTCACATTCCTGTGTACCATATTTTTTTAATAAGTAGTGGCCTTTTGAATTCTGCTTGATAAAAAAATGAGTTTGTTCCACTGAATTAACCTACTGGTTATAGCTGCTTCAGGATCAAAGGGAATATTTTTGCTTTGCTTCTTAAAAGACAGATGCATCTCTGAAATTTGAAATGGTCAATTCTCCTTTTAACCCTAATACTATTTATTTAATTGATTAGAGTAATTCAATTTGCAGCCCATCAAATCTTTATGAGGCTTGAGTTGCATATAGAAAAGGTTACATACCCAATATAATATAAAAAGAACAAAAATAATGGATAACCACCCAAGAAATGTAAAACATCTAAAAAACATAACATACCAGTGAGTTCACGAAACATCCCAACTTGGGCCTGCTGGAAGAATCAATTCTTCACAGCTTCTTTTCAAATCAGTTGATTAGTATTCAGAATTCTTAAAACTTTATACATAATGAAAAATTTGTTCCCTGCTTATCAAGATACCATTTAAGATGAAAATATTGATATCCTCACTCTAGAAAATCCAGTTGGATTTCTTTAACTCTAAGATAAAATTCTTAAACTTAACATTCTCTTTCTAAATCTCATCTTGAACATGATTTTAAAAGCCTTCCCCCCCATTTTTCTTTGTTTCTTCAGAATTATTCCAGCTTCTTTCATATATGACATATGTAGTAGTGAATGTGTTTCTTATTCTAATTAATAACAATCCTCCTAAAGTTTAAAGCCATCTTCTATCTCAATAATTTTATTTTTTCTTATCCTTTTACAGTTTGCCAATCATACTTCTTAATGTGGTATATAAAAAGAACACAATATGTAGAAAGTGATAGACTCTAGAGGCATCATTAGCTGGGTTCTGTTTATCTAAGAGCAGCCATGTAACCTCTGTTGTCTCTGCAACTTTGTGCGCCCTCTCATAAATACACATAATTTACAGGATGCACTTTTGTATTCTATGTTTGGAACCATTAGCATTGTTTTTCCCTTAGAAATCTTATGGGAAATAAAGTTCATTGCTTCCTTATATAGATTTCTAAGGAGGTCTTAGTTAGAGTTCTGGTGAATAAATTCAAACTAGTCACCTGATAGATAGCAAGATAATAGTTTTTCCTCCTTTCAAAGAAACCATATCCACGTATTTCTCTTTATAGTTTATAGTTTATATACCCCTATATTGCACGCACACTACTACTCTCTTTGTTGCATATATGTTTTCCACCTTATTACTCTTTCTGTTTCTTATTGTACATGTTACTTTTGTCTCTCTCACTCACATACTACCTTTTCTTTTTATATTTTCCTCAGATTAGATCTTGGTCTTTTTCATATGACAAAGCTTTGCAATTGTTGGAAAAGCAGGTCAGAGATTTGTCTGGTGGCCATTCTATCTTTCATAGTGACTGCGGTGAGGATTACGGTTGGTGAGGCAAGAGCACGGCAGCAGCGAGAAGCAACGTCCCCGCTGCTGTGTCCAACAGGTGTCTCACATTTATGTCTGCCATAAACGCGAGATGCCTGTCGGACACAGCAGCGGGGACGGAGGAGGCGGGCGGTGGCCATGATGGCGCCCGGCGGAGACATGTGCACGGGGCTGGGCTTCGTCAGCTTCTCCCTGCCGGAGAATGCGCAGCGGGCCCTCAGCGAGATCCGTATCTTCGACTGCCGTCAGGTCAGCCTGGCACTGGCGTGGCCCAAGAAGAAGCGGGGGCGGCAAGAGAAGGTGGCGGGGGCGGTGAAGAGGCCCCCCGGGAAGCACCGGAGCTCCCCAAGGCCAGCCCCCCCGAAGAAGGCCCGGCTGATCGTCCGCAACCTCAGCTTCAAGTTCACGGAAGAGGAGCTGAAGAGCGCCTTCGCTGCCTTTGGGATGGTCCTGGAAGCCTCCCTGCCCAGGAAGCCCGATGGGAAGCTCTGGGGCTTTGCCTTCGTGCAGTTCAGGAATGTCCTGGAGGCAGGAAAAGCCCTGAAGGGGATGAACATGAAGGATCTCCGCTGCCTTGCCCCCCCACCTCCTCCATCCCCACCAATGTGTCCAACAGGTGTCTCATGTTTATGGCGGACATAAACGCGAGACGCCTGTCGGACACAGCGGTGGGGACATTGCTTCTCGCCGCTACCGTGCTCTGCCGCCTTGCCCCCCGCCTCCTCCGTCCCCGCCACTGTGTACGACAGGCGTCTCGCATTTATGGTGGACATAAGCGTGAGACGCCTGCCGGACACAGTGACGGGGACGGAAAAGTCGGGGGGGGGGGCGAGGCGTCAGCCAGCGAAGAAAGGGGAGAGGAGGAGGAGGAGGAAAGGGAGAGGGGAGCAGGATGGGGCTCCCGGTGTGGGGGAGAGGAGAAAGAGAAGGGGGGCACAGCAGGCAAAAGAAAGAAAGCGCCAGCGGGCTGCCCCTCTCTTCTCAAACAAGGCTGCTCTCCCTGCTTCTGTGTCAGCGGGTTGCCCCTCTCTTCTCAAACAAGGCTGCCCTCCCTGCTTCTGCCCCTTCCCTCTCTTCTCAAACAAACTCTCTCTCAAATTGAGAGAGATTTTGTTTGAGTGAAGTGAAGAAAGAAACACGCATGCACACAAACACACACACACAAATTACTCACAATAAAAAATTACTTACAAATTAAATTACAATAATTTTGAATTCCTCCCCCCTCCTTCTGTCCGACCCACATACCTTTTCCAGCTGTGTCACAGAGGATTTCAACTCTCCTCTTGTCCGCCATAATGAAAATGTAAAAAATGTAAAAAGAAAAAGGCACGATCTGCTGCTGCCAGAGCAGGAGGTGAGAGAACCATGTGCCTCCTTTGCATAAGGAATTTTTTGCCTTTTAACCCTTGCTTAACTCTGCTCAAGTGATCATAACAATAGTCTAAAGGAGGCACGTGGTTCTCTCACCTCCCCCTGCAGTTAATCACTAAGCAGAGTCATCCACTGTGATTCTGGCAGCAACTACCTCTGCCTTTTTCCTTTTAATTTTTTTCTTTTCATCATGACAGTGGTGAGGCCCTGCCTCCCCTGACTGCACCTCCCTGCATATATCTTTATCATTCACCCAACACTTAAAAGCAATCAACAAAAGCTCTCTTTCAAAACTCTTCCCTTCAAAATTATTTTAATGACTAACTACACAAAGTAATTATAACTTCTTTTTAAAATTCATCTGATCTCTTTCGATAAACAACTATACTGGTCTTTACAAATAGTCCTGGAGCCTACAAAAATGTTGCCTGGCATGATTGTCATCTTATTGTCTTTCTCCTATGTTTTGATAAAATATGTGAATCCTTTTTAGTGATTTTAAAAAGCAGCTAACACATCATTATTACAGAAAATGGAAGGCATGAGAAAGAAAAATTGTTGGTTATGTCTTTCTATTTTTTTCCCTGTTACACACAAACTACCTTGAAAGTGAAACATGAGAGGGCACATAAATAGTACAAAGGAATAATGTTTAGGTGCATAATTTGTATAGTTAAGTAGTAGAATGGAATTCAGTATGGATTTATTATACTTATAGGTAATAGGAAATTTCAATAGATTATTCCCAAGAGAAGAGAGCAATGCATTAAATTTGAATGTGCCCCTTTCTGTTTATCCTTTTCATTCAGTGCAGATGTGTAAAGGGGGAGATTCTTCTATTTGATAATGAGCAAGGTCAGTGTTTGCAGTCTGAAGAGATTGCCAAAACAGGCTCAGAAGTAAAAGAAATCCCATATAGGAAGTGCTTTTTATATCTTTTGAACAGTCAGTCTTGTTGCAAAAACCTCTTTCTTTGGCTTGAAGGACTGGCAGGGTAATTTGTTAGGTCATGCAACGCATAGAGAGAAGGGGAATAAACAGCTTTCTACACATATGTATAATCTGTCCAAGTTGATGGTCACTACAGGTCCTGAATTACATTGACTTCTCGCTTTGCAAGGCATTCATATTGCAGTATTCACACTTGCACAATGTTGCACTTAAAGGATTTTACCAAGTTGGACAGCTGTCACTTCCTGGTTCATCTGGTTATACAGTTGTATATGTCTGTGCCTGTATACTAGAATGCAACCTCCTCAAAGTGTGATAGAGACAGATGAGGTGTAAATTGCATAGTGGACTGTCTTCTTTAGGTGAAAATTAAAAACTTTCCTGCTTTTTGTGGCAGTGCTTCTCACTTTCCAGCTTCCTGCAGGCATTAAATTGTTTATCTCCGCCTTTTACTGCAGAAGAAATATTGTACCCTGATTCTTTCTTTGTTTCCAGTGGAAAATATTATACACATTCTTCCTATTTTCAGTGCTTGGGCTTGTTGTTGACTCTCAAGATGCTTGCCTTACATTTGTCCTAGCAGAAAGTTTATCTTAAATCTAAATTGAAGCTATTCTTCAAAAATTTGATAGTTAAGGAATTCTGCATTCCACCTTTGGATGCAGAATTATAAACAAAATATTTGCTGGAGTGTGGGTTTATTGATAGGCCATTGATCCACCTTTGACATCCTGAACGTGTACCATACATTTTTCAACTTCTAGTTGATTGGACGCAGGGAAGAGTGTGTTAGATTGCAAAGTAGACTATAGATTAGGGTTCCTAAACCTAGGATAAAATCAAACTTTGATTGCAACAGTGGTTTAGTAGCCGAAATGTAGCCAAATTGACTCACATTCTCCTTACTGTTTAGTATGGAATGCTGCGTGCAACTTGGGTATGGTTAAAGTTAAAAACCTAGTCTGACCAGATTTATAAAGAATGGTGGAAATAAAAATAAATTGGCGTATCTAGTTATGATGAAGAAATATGGAAAATTGTGACTTGAAATGTATAACATTAAAATGGCAACAAGCATATATTAACAAATGAAATTTTAAATGAATAAAATGTATTTTGTAAGACTGCGATTAAAAGAAAGACGTATATAGTACATCCTTATTATTTATTTTAATACAAGGAGATTAAAAAGGATAAAAAAGAAAAAATAGAAGTAATACATATAATTCCACGTGTTAAGCCTTGACCCCACAGAATAATAATAATTAGTCTTTTCATTATATCTCTTTAAGAGCTAATTCATCCCCAGAGAACAAATACATTTCAGCAATCCGAGCTTGTAAATCCAGGGTGGCACTGTTTTTCCATCATAAAAGGGTTATACTGTTTGCTTTCTCCCAGCTAAATAAATCCACAGTTCTTCATATAATGATGGATTCTGAGTGATATAATTCACAGTCATAGTCACATCATTAAACTAAGCACTTTCCCAAATCTATATTAAGAAATCAATGAATATTAAAATTAAAAAAAGGATGATGGAACAAGTATTGATAACATGTGTAAGTGTCTCTCCATCATTTTATATTTCCAGAATAATGATGCTAGCATCCAAACTTTATTAAACTAAATTCCTCTTTCAATAAAATGATTTAAAATGTTATTGGTAATTAACCGATTTAAAGTATTAATGCCCCTATTACAGAAATGGTATTCAGCAGGTTCTGACCAGTTCTGGAGAACTGGTAGTGGAAATTTTCAGTACTTTGGAGAACTGGTAAATACAACCTCTGACTGGCACCGCCCCCATCTATTCTCTGCCTCCGGAGTCCCAGCGGATTGGAGTAACCTTCTCCTGGAGTGGGGAGGAAATGGAGATTTTATAGTATGCTTCCCCTGTCATGCCCACCAGGAATGCCACACCCACTAAGCCACACCCACAGAACCGGTAGTACAATTTTTTGAATCCTACCACTGCTCTATTACTCTGTTAATGTAAAAAAAAAATCACATCCACAAGGGATTTTCCCTAAATTTATCACGTGAATAAAGATCAAAATTATATTTCCAAATAGTTAAATTTTATATTTTTATCAAAACATATTTCAAATAAACTTTGCAGAATTTAATATTGAAAATACAATAGAATCTTGAATGCAAATTTAAATTTACAGATTTTCAGACGTTAGCATTGGCTAAACTTCAATTTCTTTATGAAAATCAAGTGATCAAGTCCCAAATCCATTGCAAAAAGATCAGGGGAATCGTGAACTATTTTTTTGCAATGGATTTGTCATTCCATATAAATCTTCTTAATGATTTATCACTCTGCTGGAAATACATTAAAGTTGTTAACATGGAAATCTCTTTGTGTTATATCAAACTTGATGTAATATTATTTTTTATAATATTTAACTTTCCCATAAATTTACTGGGATTTTAAACTAGTTATACTCAAATCAATCTGAGATGAACAGTTTGAAATATTCACATATAGATAACTGATTTTCCCCCCTTGGATAATTATTTCAAAATATTTAATAAAACTTAAAGCACCAAATTAATCTTAGTTTAAACTGGTTAGCACAGATACCATAAACCCTATTGGAAGCAAATGAAAGTTATTCCAGTTGCTTGAGTAACCTAATAGTTTACATAATTGTTGTACTATATATTTAATTTTTTATGTAAAACATGCAGAATTATCAATTATATAGTAGTTCATTACTATATAACAATAATTTGTGTAAAACCTGAGCCACTTTTATGCCCATAAAGTCTTTCAGTTGTCTGGGAAATAGCTCAGTGATTTCAACATCAAATTAAGAGTAGATAAAGGTCATCCTTGCCAAGTTCTGGAAAACATCTCCATAGTACAAGAAAAAGATCCATTTGTGATAAAACTGGCTGATGGATTAGAATATTCTACTTTAATCCACTTTATAAAAAGAAGAAAAATCTATATTTATTTATCTGTAGACTTTTAAGACTACTCACTTGCCAAATTCTTGGGCAGTTCGCATAGATTATAAATAACAAAAACACTGGACAATTTTTACTTCCTGAAAAACTTTGATTTGATTATGACAGAGACCTTCGAACTGAACACAAATATAATTTTAAAGTGACACACCAGAGGTGTCAAAGTTGCGGCCCGCGGGCTGGATGCATCACATGCTGGCCATGGCCACCCGCATTTTAGTGAAGGGAAAAAAATAAGTCACAATATGTCACATGACGCCAACGTGACATCCCTGCTTTATCCCAAAGGAATTTAGAGAACTATGAAATTAACTTTGAATGATTATAGTATATTTTATTGTATAATGTTTCTGACACGCTGCATAAGTTCAATAGTGTAAAAAGTGTTTTACTGCTATTTTACTCAGTGTTGATTCTCTTCATTGTCCAACAGTAGTCAGCCAGCATTGATAGATTCCAGTTGCCCTGATACTGTTTCTTCATTGTGGTAATGTCCTGGTGAAAACTTTCCCCACATTTGTCACTGACTGCACCTAGATTTTTGGAAAAGAAGTCCAAGTGTGATGCAGAAATGAATCTTTAGTGGCATGTTGCACTTCACTATCTTCTATGCTGTAAAACATTTGTCAATCAGCTCAATATAGTTTAGTGATCTGTTAGAGACAAGAAAATTCTCAAGGACATCCTTGAATGCTTTCCAGGCGATTTTCTCTGGCCCCAAGAACTACTTATCATTGATGACTTATGTGGACCAAGAAAAATGATTCCCTCGATCTTGGCAACAGTTGTTCTTGAAAGCATCTGTCTCAAATAACTAAAATCTTCACCTTTCTTGTTCACCACTTTCATACATTTTTTGATCGGTCCAAGTTTAATGTGAAGCAGAGGCAAAATAACTTTGTTGGGTCATCAACTGGTTCATGTGCCATGTTTTTCTCTCCTGGAACCAAATTCTTTTGGACTCCAAGATCCTTCTCATAATAACTACCATTGAGCCAGATACCACCTATTCTATCCAGGTGCATTTGGTTTTTCTTGTCTAAGTATAGAACCTTACTTTCCTCACCATTGAATTTCATTTTGATAGATAGGGCCCAGTGTTCAAGTCTGTTGAGATCTTTCTCTATTAGTTCTGTAGTTTGTTGATTTACTTATTTATATTCCGACTTTATTATTTTTATAAATATTTCAAGTTGGTGAACATATCTAATACTTCTTCCTCTTCCTATTTTTCCCAAAGTAGCAACCCTGTGTGGCAAGTTGGATTGAGAGAATGACTGGCTCAAAGACACCCAGATGTCTTTCATGCCTAAGGCAGGACTAAAATTCACTTATTCTGGCTTCTAATCTGGTACCTTAGAATATGTGACACAGCAAAATAGACTAGCTATTGAAACATATACAGTATGGAATAACTTATTTCATCTCTGAGTGATCACTTTGCTTGCTGCTGTGCAGTGAGATGTAATAAAGATTGTATTCAAGAGGGGGAATATGGTTTCCACGGAAAAATCTATTCTAAAAATAGATAAAAAAATCTATTTTAAAGAGTAAATACAAAGGAAATGTATTGGCTACTGAAGGTAAATCACAATTAGGTGGAATCAGAGGATGTAATAGATTGGGTTATTTTAAATGGGGAAGGAAAGAGTAATTTAGGTTATGGTATGTCAAAACAGAAGGTGGGGAATAATTATATTATTCTAAAAAAATAATTTTATTTTATTTTTTAGAGAGCTTAAAAATTTCTAGTCGTAGATGACTGAGGTGGGTAGTGGATGTATTCCAATGTACCTCCTTTCATGGGACAATCACTCACTTTTCAACAGGGCTAATACCTCATCAGGCCATGAGTCAATTATGTTCACTGTGTTAGGAGGGTGGGAGTTAGAGACAAAAAGGAATGGATTTTAAACCAATTAGAATAAATCTTTCTGCAAATGTTGTGGGCTTCTATTTGTATTCCATAGGGCCTTGTTACAAATAATGAAAAAGTAATGACTGGTTTTAATGAGGCGGAGAATTATCTCTAGGCAAGAGGTATCATTTAATCAGCAATTGCTTTTATCTATTTTAAATTGTGTCTAGTGATGCAGAAGTTAAGACATGAAAAAAGGTTTTATATAATGTTGGAGACAGAGGGTGCCTTTTTATCTCCCCCTTTTTCAGAGCTTTAGATCTTGAAAAAGCTGCATTGGGGGCTGAAAAAAAGAAAGATAAGGGATGGATTATTATGGTTTGTTTGCTCATGAAAGGTCTGCTGTGGATGTTTGATCTATTCATAATAATTGTGATACGAATACCAGGAAGGAATTGGTGGAAATACTGAGTTTCAAAGATGGAAAGGGGATCCTGAGTGCTCTATAATCTGGAACTAAAACATATTTTAGTGAGAAAATAATTTTTTATTTCTTCTGATTGTGTACTTTTTTCTTTTATATCTGCCCACCCTCCATCAAAATATTATCAACTTATTCTATATCAAAATACTTAAAATAATTACAGTTATTGTCTTTTATAAATAGCAATAGCACTTAGACTTATATACCACTTCACAATGTTTTACAGCCTTCTCTAAGTGGTTTACAGGGTCAGCATATTTCCCCCACAATCTAGGGCTGTGATGACGAGCCTACGGCATGCCTTCCAGAGGTGGCACGCGGAGCCATTTATTAGGGCATGCAAGACATTGCCCTGTCAGCTGCAGCACGCATATGCACGCTGGCCAGCTGAATTCGGCCTTCATTTTCAGCTGTTTTTCACCCTCCGGAGACTTCAGGGAGAAAAATGGCCCTATGGGTAACCCAGAAGTTCGGGAACGGACTTCTGGGTTGCTCGTAGGGCCGTTTTTCGCTGGGAAGGCCGTTTTGTCCTCCCCAGGCTCCAATAAAGCCTTTGGATCCTAGGGAGGGCAAAAAACAGGCCCATTGTGTGCCAAAAGCGGGGGGATGTCAGGGGCCGTGTGCTCATGCTTGCAGGGGGAGTGCACAAAGGAGTATGGGTGTGGGCATGCCCGCACATGACCCCCTTGCGCTCTGCCCGATTTTGGCACCTGATGGGAAAAAGATTAGCCACCACTGATCTAGGTCCTCTGAAGATAGATCTACACTTTACATCCATACCCTCCAAATCATGTCATTAAAACTGTCCATATTCTTTCTGTAGGAAGGTGATATGGTACTTATCCAAAATTAAAATTTTGTGTGGTCCTACAAGTCTTTGTATCCTTCTATTGAATAACTTTTAGAATAAGTACTCAGAGCTTATGGGCGAATTCTGTAAAAGAGTTCTCCCTCCTTCCTGTTTGCATTTTATTTTCCTTTCCTGAGTGTCTATTACATTTGAAATGGGTAGACTATCAACCATAATATGCTTTTAAAACCAAACTGAAAAGCTCTTTTCACCACAGTTTTCAATGCTTTTTATTGTTGTTATTGTACATTTTACAAATTATCATTTGTAGATTTTGGATATAATAACCATGTACAATTTACTGCTAAATTGGAAGTGAGAGGGAAATCAAAGAGGGAGCATCTGGCTTGTTGAGATGTTGCCAATCATGCATAAACTATGAATCCATTGGAATTTTAATACAACCAGTTGACTGATGTTCTTCCCATATCCAACAGAAGAGACCTATGTGGCCAGAAGGATCAGTATTGTGAAGAAACAACATTTTCTCCATCATTTTTATTGTATTTATTTTATTAAAGAATAGCATTGTGGAATGCAACAATGCATCTAGCGGGCTGGCTTACCATGAGATGGAAGATTGAAGAGAAAGAAATATTACCATTTAATAAATAATAGTATAAGTCTTATATTCTAGTTAGCATATTTCACCTAACTACACACTATATACATCCTATAGTATTCAATGCTTGAGGATGGACACTATAATGAGGATAATACTTATTTTTCTATTATTATAGTGGCTAAAGCAAATGCAAAATTAATTTTGAAAAATCAGTTTTGAAGATTTGGACCACTAAAATTAAACTTGATTCAATGTGCAACAACAATATCTATTTTAAAACTTATTATAATTTGAATGAAAATTAGTTCGAAATCATACAAATACAAGTAGATAAATAGGTACCATTTTGGTGAAAAGGTAACAGCTTTACGTGTGCGTCAGCATATTATCATGTCGGCCTCATGACCACAGAAACATCTTCAGATAATGCTGGCTCCCTCAGCTGGGAAACTGATAAGTAGTGTCCCCCAGAGTCAGATTCAACTGGACATGGAAAGCCTTTATTGTTTTATATATCCACATGCTGATTTCCACTCTAATCACTCCAGTTTCATGACAAAGGACACATTAGGCACACTTTAGGCCACTTAATAGCCTTTAGTAATTTAGATTGTATTTTCATGAAGTGGGCAAAAGAGCTACATGGGCCTAAATGGGGATCAAATAAGATGTGCATGTTAACTTTTGCTGAAGATACTTTTAAAAGCAGATGGTAAAAATAGTGAAAAGATTGCAGTCTTAATGCAAAATTGCAGTCAATTTTGAGGCATTTTAAGTTATACAATCCCAATAATCCTATGCTTATTGGAGGAGTCAAATACCATCTCAAAATGTTTAAAGATGCTACCATAACTTGATCCTCAAATGTTCATTCATCTGCCAAGTATAGACTCGGGGCTTCTGGTAAATATTATTAGCTAGATTCTATCCTGCTTTTATTACTTTAGAAGTAACACAAAGCAAACAAACATACTGTGCATAATATTCTTTCTTCTCCCTACTTTGCCCATAACAAACACTATTGTGAGGTGGGGTTGGCTGAGAGAAAGTGACTGGTCCAATTTCACTCAGCTGGCTTTCATGCCTAAGAAAGAACTAAAATTCACTATGTAATATGATTGGGGAGTAATCACCAGAAGGTTGACTATTGTTGAAAAACATTTGTAAAGAAGGGTCAAAGCCAAGTTGATCTGGATCCCAGTTCTGGAAGAACCTTCTTTTGTGTGTTTTTACTGGCTCCCAATAGGATTGCAGGGTCATCTTTTCACCTCTCCAACCTCCCAATCAGATATTTGTTCTTATAGTTACCTATTCCTTTTATTGGTGAAGTATCATCAATATGCAGATTACACCCAGTTGCCAACATTGCCAACCTAAAGATTCTGTGGAAGACATTAATAGTTGTTTGGGGGCTGTAAGGATCTGAATGGGACAAATCTACTCCGATTAAAATATTCTAAGTTGGAAGCGCTCTTTGTCAGGTTCTGACAGTCTTGATTACTTATTTTTGTGCTACATTCCCCCAAAGTTGTATGTGACTTGAGGGTACTCTGTGATTCTCATTTGTTGTTGAAACAGGGAGAAGCTGTTGCCAGGGACCCTTTAAGCCTGGTATGGTTTGATGCATCAATTATCGCCTTACTTGAACAGGATACGTTGCAACAGTTACTCATGTCTTGAACATAACCTAGTTAGAGTACTGTTCTGACCCCCCTCGTCCCACATCAATACACTCCGAGCCAAAGATAAGTTACGGCATTTAATTAACAAACAGGTCCTTGGCAGCAAACCGGCACAGACAAGCTTGGGCAGCAATCCAGCACAGATAAGCCATGGCAGCAATCTATTGTGTGCCAAGCTCACAATAATGTTCTCCAACATTAGTTCCTGCGTTGACTTCTGCAAGAGAGGCGTGTGCACAAGCAGTCCTTTTATAGTCTGGAGAGGAGCATAATGACCACCAGCTGAGTGCAATTTCCTCCTGTAACTGCGCAACTTTTCCTGATGCCTATTAGCTCTTTGGTGCTGGGCATCCAGGAACAACTCACTACTGGCATCTGGATCACTCTCCCTTGTCTCTTCCCCACTGGTCCAAGGCTCAGGCGCCTCCTCGTGGCCAACCAGCCTCTCTGCGCCCTGCTCGGAGTTGGAACCCTGTCCAGGGTCCTCCACATCCTACAGAGCCGACTCATAGGGCCCCTCGCTGTCGGAATCTGGTGGCAGCTCCAACAGCTCCTGCTGGGCCACAACAGAGTACTATAACACATGTTATGTTCATCTGCCTTTGGAGACGAGATCTACAAATACAATTTACAAAGAATGTTGCAGCAAGACTGCTAATGGAGCAAAGGTGAAATGAGTATTATGGATTTTGAATACTGCACCATGTATTTAAAGATAATGGCCTGCATTGTGAATTGATTTGCAACTCAATTTTGATCAATCAACAATATTGATCATTACATATTTGCAACTAATTGGAGGCTTTATGCAACAATGAAGCATAATCTTAAATGTTTAACTAATACCCCATATATATTTTGCAGTGCAAAAGTATGCCTAGGGACAAGTGATGTTGTTTTATGACTTGCACTGTAATGCACGGTTACATGATGGGATAGTTTTTACAGTGAAATCACATCTTGTTGAATGTGTAAATAAGTGAATAAATGTGAATATGATCAGTTAATTTCAAGTTTTTAAATCTCTGAGGATTTAAAAAATACCTACTAAACTTTTCTAAAAAGAGTCACACGTGCTTGTAAACTGAAAGCTAAAGACATTACAGTGCTTATATAGTTGGGTATAGATGTGCAATAAGAAAGCAAAATACCCACATTCATTGTATGCCATTTTATCATTATCCAGATAAAATACAGGATTATTGTATATTTCTTAGATTGTACTACCAGTATTTCTTTCCTAATCTCTGCAGCTGCTAGGAGCAATAATAGCAAATAAAATCCGTGTCTTATTATGTCATTGATTATTTTTGCCTGAAAACTATATTTGAATCTTTTGGGATGTTCTGTAAGCGTAGAACACAATTAGACTTGGAAGGTTCTGATGTTGTAGCCACTCTCAATAAAAATAGTTTTAACCCATCTGGTCCTCCTAGTGGGCATAGGTAAGTATCTTTAACAAGCTCAGGAAAGGAAACGCTCTAAACAGCATAGCATTTAATGGGTGAAAATGAGAAGGTGCTCCAAATGGCCCTCTTAACTCTCAACTGTGTGCTTAACAAAAAAGATGCTGCAGAAGAAGATTCCCAGCCAGTTCAGGGGATTTACAAGATTACAAGACTACAGTCACACTTATTTAAGTGTGAAAAGAATTAGTTTTACTGATGAATTATTATCCTTCAATCTACTTACTTTGCAAAGGGAGTTGTTGAAATCAGGCATGATTGAAGCCTGTGGCTGTGTTGCTCTGCTCCATTTAGGTAACAATTTGAAGGACAATCACATGTTCCAAAATGATGATTCTTGCTTACAAACACTATTTATAATACATTATTATTAATGCAGGGACATTTTATGGTAGCTTTAACTGTTTGTACCAGAGCTATTGAAAACCTACTTCCATTCTCTCTAGAATCAGCCATTTCTGACCTTTCAATGATAAAACTTTAATCCAACAGGTAAAATTTAATCCTAAATAGTGATGTCATCATCACTGCTGCTTTTCATATGATAATATTTTCCAGAGAATTCTCACACTACACTATATCAGATGTAATATTTATAAGACAGCATGTATGAAAAAATACATATATTTCTTATATTTCTATGGCCATCCACTTCTAAACTTTCATATACAAGTTAAAAGCAATATAAAAACCTCATTTGTTCTAGAAAATACTGCTTTCTGAACAGAAAATGATGTGTGTATATATGATGTACATATGTGTGTGTGTTGTTTTTGTTCCTCCTTTTCCTTTCTTTGGTTTCTTAGTTGGTTCTCAAAGACCTCATCATGTAAGATTTTAGGGCTTTCATAATTTTCTAGAGAAAAAAAAATCTCAGGGTATTAGATTTTAGTATTTATTAAACTTTATTTAATCAACTAGAAATGTCCAACTGACAGCCAATTGAACTCACTAAATGTCAGACTAACAGCCTACAAAAATTAAATCAATGAGTTAACATAGAAAATAAAATGCATTAGGTTTTCACAATCAATTATTTTTTTTAAACAAGAAGAAAATAGGACCAGACTAAAGCTATTAAAACCCCTACCAGTGATTATGCGTGAAATGCATCTTGCATTTTTCTTTTACTTGTAATGTATTTTGTATATAGCATAATGTAAAGTGTCATGGCATATTTTAGCTGTAAGAGAAGAGAGAAAAATCCACAGCTTCTTGACATTTCAATATCCATGGTGACAAAATAATGTATGAACAACAAGCTTCAAGGAAACAGCTCTTCTTTGGCTTTGGAGGGCAAACCTCCTCTTGTAAATTTTAAGAACCGAGTATGGAAATATCCTAAATGTGGATAATCATGAGATCATGTAGTGCTATAAATTTTAAACTACATCCTTAGATTTATCAAGCATAAGTAAATTAATGGAACAAGTTTCTTTAGAAGACACTTTGCTTGTACCAGTTTTCCCATTGCATTTTGCAGCTACAGAATATTATGTCATGCCAAGTGAAAATGAAACCCATCATGAAGTGATTGCTGGGCACTAGAAAGGTATTATCTTAGCACAGTGTTTTTCAACCACTGTGCCGCGGCACACTAGTGTGCCGTGACATAGTGTAAGGTGTGCCGTGGGAAAAACACCTTATATATAGTCAATATAGGCACAGAGTTAAAATTTTTTAACATTTTCTAATGGTGGTGTGCCTCGTGATTTTTTTCATGAAAAAAGTGTGCCTTTGCACAAAAAAGGTTGAAAAACACTGTCCTAGCATATTAAATCTTAACATACAGAATTTCAGTAACAGTAGACTCTAGTCACTGTGAAATCTGTTCCCTGAAGATTTAGATTGTTTTCTTCAGATGCTAGTAAATGAATATAATGAACAAAATTATTTTGCTTCTGGCCACATTAATTTAATCCACATTTCCCCTACAAACCACCCTTGACATTGTTTCCTTAATCTTGTCACATTATTTACCCATGTATATGGATGACCTTAATATTTTATTGGTACATGGCCTTTATTTTGTTCCCTTCCACAGTTGCTTCATTCTTCAGGCTGTTCATCACAGATCTTGATCCCTTAGACTATGAAACATGAATTAAAACTTAAATCCTTTTAAACAAAGGCTTATGGTGGGGTACAGATTAGGTCATATTTTACTGTGAATTGAAGTTGAATGAATAATCCATGAATGTTGACATATGAAACATGTGTAAGTATTATTTGAATTTTTAAGCAGCTGAACCTGCCAAGCCATTCCTTTAGTACCCTTGTTTGTTTTCTGTTTCCAATAAAGTAGAACAGGACAACTGTGCTGACTGAACAAATTATTCTTATATATCAGCAGAGTTGTCCTGTTTTACTTTGTTGGGACACTGAAGAATTGCCAAGCATCCAAATTTTGATCATGCGACCATGGGGATGCTACAATGGATGTAAGTGTAAAAAACGATCATAAGTCACTTTTTTCAGTGCTGTTGTAACCTCAAATGGTCACTAAATGAACTGTTGTAAATTGAGGACTATCTGTGACTGTCTCCGTCATCCCTTCATAAACAATTTTAGTAGCTTATCACCATCGGTACAATATATCCTCTTTCACCCCATAACTCATCTGTTAACTAAAAAATAAAATCCAACTACCACTCATCCTTTTTTATCAGTAAAAGTCCAGTAAGGGAAGCCAGACATAAGTAATTTTCTATTTTAACCTTGAGCAAATAAGCCAACCCTGTATTCTTTCCCTATACTTTTAGCTATCTGAATTTTAGTCCTTCAGATATAGTCCCAGAGCTTGATTCTGATCATCTTTTTTTGCTCCCAAGAATTTTTCAGAACTTTGACAGATTTATTTTGTACATCCATTAGGTAAAATTTGTTTTTTTTAAATCACTTCTTGCAAAGTCTTTCAAGACCTTAATAAACTTATTTTGTATGTTCAATAAGAGAAGCTATCCAAATTAGTTTTCTGGTTTAGTAATTGTACATCTCCCTTAAGTAATAAAACATCCACTTATTTTATTTCTTTATCCAATGCATCCTTTTTCATTTCCTTTTCATTTCTGTACACATTTAAATTCACTTTCAAATCAATTTCAAACTCATCGGGTGTATGTTCTTCTTCTGCAATTTCATTAACATACAATCTGTCATATTAACTAATTTCAAAGATCAATATTCAAAAATATTTGTCAAAGCTTTTTGCTCCATTCTTTATTAACAAAACAAATTTATTATCCTCTAGCTCCCTCTAATGTGAAACCTTCAAGGTTACATTATCATGTTTCATTTTAAAAATATCCAAACAATTGCCATTTCCTACAGGACGTTCAAAATTATAATTCTAAGTCCATTTGGACTTTTAATATTTTATTAACTTTCTAAAATCCATATTCTAAGTATCCTTTTGCTATTTAAGAAAAAAAATATTTTGCCAGAATTTAAAAATCAAATTAAAAAAAATATTTCCCCAAGAAGTTTGAAGCATCCAAAGGAATGGGGAAAAAAATCTGATAAGTGATTAAAAAGTAAAGAGATTATGTTATAAGCATGATTTTAGATGCATCCCTTAACTCCCAGCCACTCATCTCATAAGCCCAACAGCAATTCCTGTGGCCTGCTCATGAGGAGCAGTTGTCTGGAGTCATGTGGGTTATCTCAACTATCTCTCCTTCCTCTGGAGAGATTTTACCAATCCAGATCCAGCATCCAGCCATAATTTTCCTTATAAATGCTGCCCTGTTGTCAGCAGGACATCAGTTTGCCATAACACTCACCAGAAGTCTATGATTCAATTTATATTTTAATGAATTCAGGTTAAGCTTTAAATTACATTTTAATTAGAGCAAATGCCTGTTGCTAGCAATTAAGAAGACCTCCTCAGTGGAAGAGAGAGCAGCAGTTGAGCAGGAGTTGTGGGGGAGGATTTCAGTCAGGGTGACTGAAAAAATGGAAAGTGATCCCATCCTGGTCCCTGACAGCTAGTATATGACAGTCTAGAAGATATTCAAGTTCAGTAATGAGGATTTTGAAGATGTGGACAAAAAATGGTGTCCTAGAGTCTGAATGAGGAATCATTTGTTAATCCTTTTCTTTTTCCCTTAGGCCCATTACCTCTTCAAATTCTGGACAATTCCCTTAAGGTGATGAGATATCTCATGGAAATAGATTGATATCTTGTTTATATGTCACCATTTTTAGTTATTTAATTCATGACTTCAGAATTATTATTTTAGATTTTTTTTAATCCTGCCTTATAAATAACTCAAGGCAGTGAACTCCCTACTTCTGTTTTCCCCACGACAGCCAACACTGTGAGATGAATGGGGCTGAGAAAGAGTGTCTGGCCTGAAGTTATCCAACTGGCTTGCTATAGTTTGTAGTAGTCCAAATTGTACATGAGATACTTTGACTCTATTTCCTTCATCCTACTATAAGGAATTCCCCCTGAGAAAGTGACATGCATCTTTGAACGATAGGATGACTTGTAACTTGTAGTGGTTGAGAGGAGAGGACTCATATGTTCTTTGATTGCCAGAACTATACTGTATGGAGCAACTCCAGAGGCTGAGACTAATTCTCTGTCAGCCTTCCCCTACTTGATGCCCTTCAGATGTTACAGTCACTTCTCAATGTATCTGGGGAGTCAAATAAGGAATATTTTGTAGGCTAGCAGAAAATGTTTTTAATTTCTAAACATGTTCAACTTTGACGGGGTTGTTGGTACTCTCTAGGCTTGGTTGTTTTCTTGCAAATGTTTCATTACCCAAACTAGGTAACATCATCAGTGTTAGTAAGGAGTGAGATTTGCTCTCAGTTTATATTCTAGTGGTTTTCCCTGTTAGTGTTGGTGGGGGTGGTCTTAAAGGTACCTCAGTTGTGCTGTTTACTGTTAGCTTCTTTGGCAGTTCCTTGATTGGGGTATTGTTTACTTGCAGGATCAAATCTGAGTCAGTCGCTGGGACCAGTGCACATTTTCTGGAAAGAGAGAGGATCCCGGATGATGGGCTCTATCAGGAGCCTGAAAGCTTAGAAGAATAAACGTTTGGTTCTGGTGACCAATTCAGATTGGGTCCTGCAACATTATCCTGAGACAGATATACTGTAGTTACCTTCATTGTTTACTCTATACTCATCTGGGTGCTGATTGCTGGTGGGGGAGGTGTTTTGGTCTTTGTGTTCCCTTTTTGGCTTGTTGATTGTGTCTTTTGCATAGTATGTAGTATGTAGATACTGTTTATGTCTATGTGTCAACTGATGGCTATTTTGTCAGAGTGCCAGGCTTCTCAGAAAACAGGGTATGTGCTTGTTGAATTGGAATAAGAAGGCATTCTAAATGCAAAATTCCATACTTTAGCAAGCTGTGTACAATTTGACTATATATTGATTTTAATTAAATATGTTAAAAGAGTATGATGTTGTATTGGAGGGAGCTACTAAAGGTTTTAGGCATGGCTTCCAGAATTACATATTGCCAGTGCTGCATTTTGCTTTTCTAACTGCTTTAAAATTGATGGAGAAAAATGCTGTTAAGATTGGACTAAGCAAGGAAGAAAGCTTTGTACATTTATCATATGGTCATATATTTATACTATAAATTGTACTGAAATTAGCTTTATATCTATTTATATAGATTTAAAATAAGTTAGTACATTATTACTAGGGAAAACGAAGCAGACCTTTAACTCTTCTGACCTTTGTTGTCATATTCATATTTTACGAACTTGCATAGATTTGTCACTGTTTTCTTTCCTAGGATTATCTCTTGATTTCTACTGTACATTGTCCATCTTTATTTTCTTGAGTTCCGGAAAGTAGAATTCATTTTTATTCAATTATAAATTAACTAGATATGCTGACTGAAATTATATTTGTGCTTTTAATAGTTAACGTTAACTCAGATTTTTTACTTTTCCATTTTTACTTTCATAAGGAACTCCTGCAACTTTTTTTTAAATGTTTCTATCCCTAGTTTTGGTTACAGTTGTCTTGTATTCCAGTCCTGCCATTTTTCAGATATAGTTGTTGTTTAGATATGATAACAAGATACATCCTTGTTTCACTTCCTTTCCCATTTGAAATTACCACATTTTACCATATTCACCTCTGGCATTATCTTCTTATTCATTGCACGTTATTTAGAACAACAATGATACGTTCATGCACATCTACTGGCCTCAGCATATCCTGCCTTTTTGGTATGATCTGCAGAGAGGCCTTGTTTAAGTCAGTAAAGCAAAAGTGAATCTCCTTATTTTCTCTTGCTCTCTCCATTATCCCTCAGATTTTCTACCTTTTCCAAAATCTGCTTGTTTATTATCTCCATGCCTAGCTGTGCTCTTTTTTTGTGTGGGATCTTAACTTCATGTATTTATGTGCAATTAATGCTATAGTTTGGTACTTTGCATGTTCTTGTCATCTCCTACAGTTCTCTTGCATCTCTTTCCTGCAATATGGATATATACACCAAACTTTTCCAGTCTGTAGGCCACACAGCCTTGTTTTGTATGGAGTTTTAGTATTTTAATGCCTCTTTTCCTGCACCTTCACACAGCTCCATGTGTTTTTCACCTGGACTAGATGCTTCTTATAGAACAGCTAATGTATTGCCTGTCCTAGCTTACTTTCTACTGGAATTGTTTCCTTAGTATATTATCTGTCTACAAATGTTTTCATTCTATAAATCTGTAAAGAATTTGCTAAATTTTCCATCTTCTTTTACAGTGTTTAGATCTTGTCTATGATTACTCTCAATTTTCCGGTAGTTTCTCTGATTTAAACAACTATGTTCCCTTTTCTTGTTTTTTCTTTTATTTGTTGACATTATCCCTTGATAAAAGCTTACATTCATTTGTATGTCCTTCTTGTGGCTCAAAGCTTTCATCCTCTGCTTTTGTTTTGCTTTCATGATAACTTGCTCTGAAAGCCACCTGGATGTTTGAAATTTTAGGAATGTTTTTCAATCCCCAATCCCCATTAACTAGAGAAATGTTTCTAAACTTGGGGGATGTCAATGTGTGCCACCCAAACTTATTTAAATGTTATAACCATTTATTTATTTATTAGTTTTATATGCTGCCCATCTTGTCTAGACACTACAAACATCAATTTTAAACCAGTAGACATTAAAATGATAAAACAATGAATAACAACGATAATAAGTACAGTTAAAAGATGGGGAGGAGTAAACAGGGAGAGATGGGATTTTTTATTAATCAAATAGCCACTTCCAGAATGTGTACCGCTATTGGGACACCAGGCCAGTTGACAAAGCCAGATCTTCAGGCCCTCACTCTGGGGAGGGGGTACAATGTTCCAAAGGGCAAGAGCCATGACACAAAGGTTCTCCTGGACCCCACCAGGAGCAGGCAAAACGAACGAACGAACTCCCTGTGGAGATTCGTAAACTCACCACCCTCCAGGCCTTCCGCACAGCACTTAAAACCTGGCTGTTCCGACAGGCCTGGGGCTAAAGACTTGCTGCCCCACTTCGAATGGTATGATTGTTGTGTTTTTTAACTATGTATGGTTTTATGTTTTGTAACTTTGTTGGTATTTCCCCTCCCTTTTTGAGTTGTGAGCCGCCCTGAGTCCCTTTAGGGAAAAGGGCGGCATACAAATAAATAAATCACATCAAATCAAACCACCCAAACTTCCTTGACTGACAGGGTCCATAGCATGCCTCTTTTCCTACACAGGTGGGGCAGGCCAATCCCATTGAGATGAGACAGTTCAGCAGATAACTCGGACCCATGCCATGAAAGGCTTTAAAGGTGATAATCAACATTACAGCTGGTAGCAAATCGGCAACCAATGAAGCTTATGGAACATGGGCCATCCCATGGGTCCCAAGAACTGCCTGCACACTGCATTCTGCACCAGTTGTAGTTTCCAGGTACTCTTCAAGGGTAGTCCTATATAGAGCACATTGCAATAATTCAGGTATAAGATGACCAGGACTGGAATGTCTGAACACAGGACTCCTGATTCAAGAAAGATCATAACTGGTGCACAACACGGAGTTGTGCAAAGGCTCTCCTAGCCATGACTGCCACCTGCTGTTGAAGCATAAAGTCACAAGTCTAAGAGAACCCGCAAGTTGTACCCTGGCTCTGTCTGAAGTAGTGCCCAGAGGTAGTATTCAGCAGGTTCGGCCAGTCTGGAGAACCAGTTGCGGAAATTTTGAGTAGTTTGGAGAACCGGTAAATCCCACCCCTTACTGGCCCCGCCCCCATCTCTTCTCTGCCTCCCGAGTCCCAGCTGATTGGGAGGAAATGGGGATTTTGCAGTATCCTTCCCCTGGAGTGGGGAGGGGATGGAGATTTTATAGTATTCTTCCCCTGCCATGCCCACCAAGCCATGCCCACTAAGCCATACCACACCCACAGAACCGGTGGTAAATTTTTTTGAATCCCACCAGTGGTAGTGTCATCTCACCCAGAACTGAAGATGACAAAAGTCCTGAATCTTGAAGCCCCATGCACCCAAAGCCATTCAGTCTCCCAGGGTTGAGCTGAAGCTTGGTGTTCCCCATCCAGGCCCCCACAGTGTCAAGCCATCACGAGAAGGCAGTGACAGCATCATTTAGGTTACTAAGAGTGAAAATATAGAGTTAAGTATCATCTGCATACTGATGAGTCTTCAAACTGGTTGATGGATAATCTTACCCAGCAGCTTCATGTAGATATTAGATGGAGTAGAAAGAGTACCAAGTATGCTTCAGAGGAGCAGCCATGGACTGAATCTGTCATCCCCTATCCCCATTTTGAATCAGTCTTGGAGAAAGAATCAAATCAGCACATAACCCTATACCACACAGCCGATCCAAAAGGATACCATGGTTGATGGTATTGAAGGCTATTGAGAGATCAAGGAGAGCAAGGATGGTTACACTACCCCCCTCTACCCTCTGCTCTTGCCAGAGATCATAAACAAGTAAGACCAGTGCTATTTTTGTCCGTAATTGGGCCTGAATCCTGACTGGAAGGGATCAATAACATGTCATTAAAGCAGTATATTTTTTAAAAAAATAAAGAATTGGTCCACCTTCTTTTGCGTTTGATTTTAGAGTTCCTTCTGTATGGCTTGGCTTCACTTCACCTATGATTGCATAGCTCCACTTGGCCTCACACCATGAATTATCCTTAGTTTTACCTCTCTGACCTTACAGCCGTGTGGTGAGGGAAGAGGAAGGTCCATTATCATAGTAATGAACAGATGGATGTGGCTTAAGACTATACGAAACTTATTAAAGTGTCTCAGATAGACACCTTCCTAATTCTCAAGAAGATAAAAGAGGGGGGGAAAGAAAGTATGTTCAGACTTAAAAGTTTCTGTTCCTATAGCTTTTCTAATGAAGGTAGTTTTAGGCTTATTTGGTATCTCTCTCTCTCTCTCTCTTGTTCTGATCTACCTTGTAGGCCTACTGTATATGGAACTCAGCATTACTCCATGTTACTGACAGTGTTGAGCTTTCTCATCATATCAGGATGGTAGCCCCCTAGAAGGAAAACTGAGCTCTTAAACTGCTGTTTCTTTAGCATATTGAACAAGTTGTGTGCTATTTTTTTTCTTTAAAAATGTCAAGATCTCTACAGAAATTGGGGTATCACACTTGAATAAAGGGTACAGTATGAAGAATTGCTGCTTGAAAAATGTTCACACTCTTGGCTGCAATTACGGAGAAAGGAGTGTCATACCAACAGGTGGTGGAACAGAGCTTGTTAGCCACTGGGACTTATTTGCCCTTTATCAAAGAAAATTATCCTCTGCCAAACTATTCTAGGCCACCAGCTGCAGGGCAAAAAGCCAGTTTCTGTTTGCTTGTGTTTCTTGTTAGCTGCCCTTTAAAACAGATGGAGAAAGAGATTTGGGCAAAAGACTCCAGAGTCATAGGACAGCTAATTAGTTGGATGAATTGGGAATAGAAGTATATTTTGGCTGCCCTTCACTAGCATATACAGGCTTGGATGAAGCACTAAAGAGGGTTTCATTTTCCTTTCCAGCTTGATACTAAGAAGCAGCTAATGTGGAATCTATGATAGTTAAATCTTAAAATCTTTTGAAATTGTCTATACATGGTTTAATCTTTTTGTTCAAGAACAAATATGACTCTCAGTTTCTTCCTTTCTGATGTGTACATTGATCCGGTTTCATGGAGCAATTGTAGTGTGAAAGAAAAGGACAAGGAGCTGTAGCAGACTTAACATCTATGAAATTGTGGCCGCTTTTTGTTAATATAGCTACAGAATGGTGTCTGGATTTTGAGTCTGGTGATTTCCTCCCCCTACAGAACTGTATATTTGGAGTTCAAGAAAGGAAAGACAACTGTGGACAATATTGAGACTTCATAGATGACTCATTTGATACTATAGAATCCAAGTAACTCAAATTTTAACAAAAATAATATATTAGTTAGATGTTAGAAAAAGCATACAGATAATTTATTCTTCTTTGTAGAATTTATTTTGGGAGTTAAAAAGGGATACTTTTCACAATGAGTAAATTTGAACATCAGCTCCCTTTTCTCTGGTGTGCTTTAGAAACATAATATTACCAGGGTCATTTTCTCTAGTTGTATCTCTGAAATTTAAATCTCATGTTAGCTGTCACCTATACTTATTAAATCCCGCTAAAGTCTTTTTCTGTGCATTGCTAGAGGGGCACTAAAACAGCATCCCTGCTGACAGATTATATCAGCTAATTGACTTGAGAGTCTCGCCTAATAAACTGTGCTGCCTCTACCCAGTCATCCCATTTATTGATTAGCTGCACAATCATCAGAAGTTCTTTCTTAATTTGCCTCTAAACCAGCCTCTTTTCTAATGGCACTATTGATTTACTGCATTATAGAATCACCACTAAATTATGGTAAAGTGTCTTCCTTTCCCTTTCTAGGCGGATTTCATTAATTGCTTATTACTCTGCTTGCTTCCCCCATCAACCCTGACTATTTTTTTTAAGAGTGACTTATTTTCTGTGTCAGCTCTGTTACTTAGTTAAGCTCCAAACAATCATTTGCCTCATCACCTTTAGATGTTAGCCATAACTTTTAACTAAGCTAAGGACTCCTTTTTCTTCCAGCCTTTCTCTCCCTTCCCCCCCATCCCATCAGAATGCAATTTTAAAAGTTTGCTGTCATTTGCCCTTACTCATCCAGTGTTTGAAATCAATATCTTTAATATCGACCAGGTTTCATTTTTCTCTTGCTCTTTCCCATCCTTTCTTCTGCTTCCCCTCATTTGCTAATAATACAAGTGGTCCTTGTCTTATAATCATTTGTTCAGCATCCATTCGAAATTATCTTGGTACTGAAAGAATGGACTTAGGACCCATGACTGAAGTTATGGGCATTGTAGTGCTGTCATTGTCAGGTGATCAGAATTTGGATACTTGACAGCCCACTTATAACCACGGGGTGCTACAACTCCATCACCTGCCTGTCTCCCCACAGATCTTGGTTCTTTTGCCTTTCTCAATGGCAGCAGGCCCAGGAGTCGGGTTGAAATAGAGGCTTAGAGCCTTCAGTCTTAACCAGCTGTCACTCCCTCCAGACCTCTACTTTAGCCTCAGTGCTGCGGCTGCTGTCATTGAGAAATGTCACCACAAGACCCACACTGCAGCCAGCCATACAACACCATAACACAAAGCTCCAGTTTCCCCCACTGCCTTGCAATTGACAGGTTCTGCCATGCCTTACTGTATTCCATTGACCTTCCCTGCTTCATGCTGCTCTCTAAGCTATGTATCTTATTCCTTCCACAAATGGCATCCCATTCCTTCAACAAGCCAATATCCAAATCACATTGTTTGGAGAGAGAATAATATGTGTGATTAGGAGAGTAGGCCTTCCAAAGTACTGTGACAATGAAGATCCTGCCATTCTCCAAACTGGTTTTCCCCTTTTTTGTCCAAATGGCATCCCACTTCTTCTCCAAATCAGCATCTAAATTGTACTATATAGAGAAGGAATGGCCCATGAGATTTGGAGATTGAGGCTTCCAAAGAAACATGAGAATGGGGCTCCTGAACTCTCCAAGATGGAATCCCATTCTTGCAAGACCTGGGGAAGACCATGAGGTTTCCAAAGGATCATGAGAATGGATGCCTGGCTTGGAGAATGTCAGGAGCCCCATTCTCATAGTGTTTGAGGAACCCTGTTCTCTATATCACTTTTTTCCCCCTTCAAATACTGTAATTTGAACATTGGATTGGAGAAGAAATGGAATGCTGACGTGGAATGAGACCAATGGCTTGGAGAATGGTGCAAGGCGGGGAAGGTCAGTGAGGCACTGCAGAGCCTGGGAAGTGCAGGGTAGCAGGAGCAACTGGGGCTTTGCGCAGTGGTGCTGGCATGATTGACTGCAGTGTGGGGCTTTTAACATATTAACAGAGTTGGGACCTTGTAGATCATCTAGTCCTACCCCCTACCCAAGCAGAAGATCCTACACCATTTCTGACAAATGGCAGTCCAATCTCTTCTTAAAAGCCTCCAATGATGAAGCTCCCACAACTTCTGAAGTTCCGAAGGCAACTTCTGTTTCATTGGTTGATTGTACTCACTATCAGAAAAAATCTCCTTATTTCTAGGTTGAATCTCTCCTTGTTCAGTTTCCATTCATTATTCCTTGTCTGGCCTTCAGGTGCTTTGGAAAATAGCTTGACCCCTTCCTCTCTCTGGCAGCCCCTCAAATATTGGAACACTGCTATCATGTCTCCCCTGGTCCTTCTCTTCACTAGACTAGCCATGGCCAGTTCCTGTAACCATTTTCATATATTTTAGTCGCCAGTCCCCTAATCATCCTATTTGCTCTTCCCTGCACTTTTTCTAGAGTCTCAACATCTTTTTTTATAGTGTGGTGACCAAAACTGGATGTAGTATTCTAGGTGTGGTCTTACTGGTCTTGTAGTGGCAGCTGGAATGGAAGTAGAGACCTGGTAGTGGTAGCTGGCTGAGAGTGGAAGTCTCCGAGTTTCTGCTTTAGCTCCAGCCCTGGCAGTGCTGCCAATGAATGCCATTATGGAAGGGGGCCAAAAGGACATACATCAGTGGGAGATATGCAGGTGGTGAGAGTTGTGGCATCTCTGCAAATTGTAAGTGCTGCTGGGCTGAGTGGGTAGTTGTAGCTTCCCAGGATGTAACAGCTTTGCACACACTGCTGGGCTGGGTTGGGGTGGTTGAGGCTTCCAGGGATGGCAATGACTTTATGACACAGTGCAGCATGCCTCCAGCTTGTCACTTGTGCTTCCCAGGGCCTCCCCAGCTGCCTTAGGTAGTCCCCTACTTCTTTCTTGGCACTTCTTCTGCTTAACAACCTATGATTTTGCTTAACAATGGCAGCTAATAATGCTGGGTTTGTGGTTGCTAAGCAAAACAGTCATGTGATGTCTTGCTTTATGGCTATTTTGTTTAGCAATCAAAATTCTGGTCCCAATTTTGGTTGTAAGTTGAGGAGTATTTATATCCACCTCTAACTCATAGTTTCATTAACAGAATCATCCCTCTTCTTGCTTTCTTTGAATTGTATTATTTTATAAGAGATAATAACAGTTTAATATTGATGTCTATGACATATTTGATTTCTTGGGTTCTCATATCTCTGTGATTTGAATAATAATGAGATAATATATTTTAAATAAAGCCACACTTATTAATTGTCTTGGCTTTAAATCATACACAATAAAGCCTGTGGACAGTCATAAAACACTTTACCAATAGAAGAAAATATATGTAGCTGAGGGTTGAACTGCAAACAACCAAGTTCAGAGAGCACCAAGGACTCCATAAAACATTTTTTTCTTGCTGTGCATTTTTTCCTCATATATTCGGATTTCCATCATCTCCCTTAGCTTTTTAATAGTGGCCTTGATATCTGATTTACTGTTTTGATTCCAAATTTCTGTGTTTTAAACCTGTAATCCAGGAAAAGTCATTACCTCCATTAAAAGCTGGGGTTGTAGAGACACCTTATTGGCTATAGCTGTTAGCTGCTCTTTTAACTGAGGATGTGATTTTGAGAGAATTCCTAGATAAGAAGCCCATTTAGATTATAATGAAACCCAAAGCCATTCCAACTTGCTGTGATTGAAAATGAGTCTCTTATTTCCCATTGGGGGTGAAATGGTAGCTCAGTGGTTAAGACACTGGGTTTGTTGGCTGGAAAGTTGGCAGTCCAGGTTCGATATCTGAGTGCTACACGATGTGGTGAGCTTCCATCCTCGCCCCAGTTCCTGCCAACCTAGTAGTTAGAAAGCATGCAAATGCGAGTATATAAATAGGTTCTGCTTTGGTGGGAAGGTAACAGTGCTCCGTGATGTCATGCGAGCCACATGACTGTGGAAATGTCTTTGCACAGCGTTGGCTCAATGGCCTTGAAATGGAGATGTGCACTGCCCCCTAGAGTCAGCAACGACTAGTGGAGTAAAATCTGCAGGATCTCTCTCTCTCTCTTTCTCTCTCTCTCTCTCTCTCTCCCCCTCCCTCTCCCCTCCCGCCCTCCCTCCCTCCCACTGCCTCTCTCCTCCTCCTTCCCTCCCTCTCTATCTCTCTGTCACTCACTTTTACAGTATTTCCTACCCTGAGAACATCAACCACGTTTGTTCAGTCTATGGTCAAGATGCATAAGATTTAGCTGACTCAGCTTGTCTCTTTTAATAGAGATAAAGGCAAAATGAAACCAACAAAAGCAAAAGCAATTGCATTTTGGTATGTTTTAAATACTTACCAAATCAACCAAAATAATGATTTATTGGAGAATATCTTGCTTTATGCAAAAAAATGAGACGCAAAAAATGAGTAGTTCTGCTTTCTCCCTGTTGTTTGTTACCTTCTTGTCACTTTCTCTTAGCAATGGACCAATGTTTCCTTTTTTCTTGTTTTTAACCTGATAAACCAGGTCTCTAATTTATTGGCCAAATCTCTTGCATAAATGTTGTCCTTAATATCATTTTTGACAGATTTTAATAATTTTTTAAATAAATTGGAATAGATATGCTTGTATCCCAACCCTGGGGAAATTGACTTGAAGAACTGATGTTGAAATTTTTAACTAGAATGGGCTTCCGTGAAACATTGCCATCTTTTAATATTTCACAAGGGAAGTAATCATCTCCTGGGACTTTGCCCAAAATTAAGGCCAGAATCAAAGCTTAAACTTCTTAAACCAGGACACTTTGTCCTGAAATTCTAAATTTAATGAGAAATAGTTTATTGACTAGCTTAGAGTGGGGAGAATTTCTATAGTACTGATATGTGGTAGGCATTCTGATTTTTTTCTGTACTGTTTGAAATTATTTAGGCATTACTATAAATAAAACAGTGTATACAATCGCTTTCAGTCTGATTACCACCTATTTCTCCACACTATCAAGCATCTAAATTGGGGTAATGTTAAAGGTGAGTGAAAGAGTCAAACCTTTAGCAGAAAAAGCAGGAGAATGTTTAGAATTTTATTGTATATTTAAATAAGTCACAACCAACAACCAACATTCTTTTCCTTTCTCACACCTCTTAACTAAAGCGTGCACTGAGTGTCAAACCATATTTTCTGTAGTTATTTCCTGATATCAGTAATAAGCTGTTCATTTTAAACTTTGTGGCACTTTACTTTCCTGTTCCTATTAGAAAACCTATAAGGTATAGCACTGAACTGGGATTCCAAAATTATAGGCAGTTATTGCCATCTTTTTCATCATGAAATGCTAAATTTGTGGCATTTCGGACATTCCTAAATGCAGTTCCTGGTATCCCTAGAAGTTATGGCCAATTGTAGGAATTACTGCAAGTTGTAATTCAGCAATATATGAAATTTTACAATGAATTATTTTAATTCATGGGTGCCCCCCCACCATCGCCCTCCTGACATGAATTTTAATACTTATCATCCCTCATCATTGAATCACATCCTCGGGCTTTAAGTGCCGTATTTTTCGGAGTATAAGACACACTTTCCCCCCCTTCCCCTAAAATAGGCTGAAAATTTGGGTGTGTCTTATACTCCAAATGTAGCTTTTTCGAAGCTTTCTTTCAGCCCTAATGTGGAGCTAATGAGTGAAGCGATCTTCTGGACTTCCCCTGCTTTTCTCATTGCTTCTGTCTCCGACAATCAGTATGCTTTAGAAGCTGTTTTTTATTTCCAACCAGCGGATTTAAAGCCCGCATGCTCAAAACCAACAAACATATGTGCTGAAGCTAACCAGACTAACCAGACTAAGCTAACCAGACTAAGAACTCTAGCCAGATGAATACCTGGTAGGCAGAATTTTTTCCCTACTTTCCTTGGCAAAAACTGAGGTGCACCTTTTACTCCGCTGCGTCTTATATTCTGAAAAATACAGTATTTGCTGGAGTGGGGAAGGAAGCTATTAAACAAGACTTTGCTACGGTAGTGGGAAGCTTACTTACCAAAAAGCAACACCGATAGGTTGAAATTGGGCTTGCCAATACTGTTTTTGTTCTACTGGCTATCGTTAGAAAGTCCTGTTTCTGGTCTTCAGAGTTGTGGATAGATAATATGCAAGCTTTCTAAAACTGCCTTTTTGGTAAAGAGCATCCTTATTCTGGAATGGGAACTGAACCATTGCCCAGTCCTAAAATAGCAGATTAAGGATGGAATCAGCAGCCAGCTGAATAAATTACCATCAAAGAGTGAATATGTAAATAAAGGATTACTTATGAAAAAGTCTCTCATTTCCAGTATGAATCCTAAAAGGCCATATTTGATACAGTATACACAGTAGCTAAGCTTTGTGAGAAAGCTTTCACAATTTAGGCTTAAAACTTTTGGAAAACTGTTGCCCTTTGGACTGTTCATTTTCATTTAATATAATTATTAGACTCTTCCTGATTATTATTTCATTTCAATAACTTAGTTACCTGAAAATTCTAGGATGATTTTGTTGTTGTTGTGGTTGTTGCTGCAATATTTTGGAGACACCTGCCTCTTGTTAGAAATATGCGTATTTCTTTCCTTTCCTAGATAAACTTTTAATGAAGTTGCAGCATATGTTTTGTGATTCAGGAGATTATGCTTTTCTCCCTTGTTTTTAATAACTACAACAGATCAGAATTAATGAAGAAATTAAATTAAATCTTCATGGGTATTTGCATAAAGATAGCAGTTCTGAAATGTTATTAGTTACATGTGTTAGTAAGTAATGTCTTCAGAAGTAACAGGGTAGCATAAAGTTATATGAAAAAATGCCCTATTTTCTTAGACCTATGGTTAGTCTGATTCACTGACCAATCTGATGGACCTCAATAGGATCCTGCATAGAATATTTAATTTGAAAAACCAGAGGTCCAAGGGATTTCTCTTGCAATAGTGGAGGATGTATGTAGCTCAAGGTTGAATTCCTGAATGTTAATATTCTCTGAACTTCAATTTCTTCTTGCAGGTGTCTCATTAATAGTCTTCTATGCTGCTTCATAGTGCTTTACAGCCCTCTCTAAGCAGTTTACAGAGTCAGCATATTGCCCTCAACAATCTGGGTCCTCATTTTACTAACCTTGGAAGGATGGAAGGCTGAATGAACCTTGAGCCAGTCAGGATCGAACTGCTATCGGTTGGCAGAATTAGCCTGTAATATTACATTCTAACCATTGTGCCACTATTAGCTGACCTAATAAACTAGGTAGCAACATGATAGAGTGAACTTAGTTGATTGTTTACAGAGTATATGGTAGTTTGTCCTACAAGTACAGGCACTCTTCAACTTATGGCCACAAATGAGCCTGAAATTTTTGTTGCTGAGTGAGAAATTTGTTAAGTGAGTTTTGTCCCATTTTGTGCTATTTCTTGCCACAGTTGTTAAGTGAATCACTGCAGTTGTTAAATTAATAACAAGGTTGTTAAATGAATCTGACATCCCCATTGACTTTGCTTGTCAGAAGGTTGCAAAAAGTGATCACATGACCCTAGGACACCACAATTACTATAAATATGAACAGTTACCAAGCATCCCAATGTAAATTACATGACCATGGGGATTCTGCAATGGAGATAAGTGTGAAAATTGGTCATAAGTCACTTTTTTCAGTGCTGTTATAACTTTGAACGGTCACTAAGCAAACTGTTGTAAGTCGAGGACTACCTGCACTGTTTCTTCTTTGATTGTTCCTGTTTAATTGTTGCTGATTCCTGTGGATCTCGGGGCTGGTTAATAAGTGGTGTGAAGAAGGATGTGCTTAGGAATGTGCTTAAGTCAAAGGTTTCCTTGATCTTTAGTTGCTTCCTTGTCCATCTGTCTATTAATGACTGATTTGTCAAAGTAGCAAGGCTATAGGAGTTGAATTGCTTTTGGAAGTACCTACAAATAGGGCACATCACATACTTGGTCTTATAGCTGTTAGTTCATACTACCTGTAGTTTGTCTATGAATTTTGTATTATATTTGAGTAGAGTAGGCCAAGATAGAAACCAGCTATAGGCAACATGCAGATAATGTAGGTAATAATGTTTAGAAACACTTTGGAAATGATCTAAGGGCTGTTACCATTTGTTTCTTTTCCTCTGTCCTATGTTGAATTAGATTTGTCAATTTTACAGGAAAATAAGGTGTAATGAAACAGAGGAAGAGGTCCTTGTTATATTTTTATGAACTCGGGGCAAATAAGGAGCACCATGGCTTGAACCTCACTAGATCTGTGTTCTTCCCGAGAGAGGGGAACCAAGAGAGCTTTTATTGCTGTGGGTGATTATATCTGTCAATACCTGGATAGGAAGAATGTACTCATGTTGGCCCTAGTTGATCTCTTGGCAGCTTTTACTACCATTGACTATGTCCATGGAGATTCTCAGTCATCCAGGTCATGGTTATCCCGGAGGGTTTTTTTGGTTTTTTTTTTTTCCAAAAGGCCAGTGGCCTTTCAAAAGGCCTTTTTAAAAAAGCACCTTTGGTGCTGCCACTGAGTATAGTTTCTTTCTGTGAGTTTTGGAATTTGAGGCAGTCCTGTATAAAAATTCCACGCCTTTTAAAATAGGGAGTCAACAATAGTGGGAGAGGAAAATTTGATTCAATAGGCATTTTATAGGTTTCACCGGGATAATTTGGGATATTGCTTAGAATCTGAAATTCTGGTTCCAGTTACTGTCCTAACTTGAGGACTGCCCATATGAAAATGCCTTAAATCAGTTAAAAGATATGAATATCTTAGGAGCCAACAGAAACTAGATTCTAATAATTGCTAGGAAAATCATAACAATAGCAGTAACAACAACAGCAAGAAGCAGCAGTCCAGCAGTGGTATCATATATGGGAGCATTTTGTTTTGCTTTTTTGCCAGTAATTTAAATGGAAGCTAGATAATCTTTTGCTTTTAACAGCCAAGTGGTTTCTATATGATGCGAAGTAAGGATATCATTGTCTACAAACATGATGTTTATTTAGAAATTTTGTGTATATTACTAAAGTAAGTAAGTTGAGAAGACTTGGGTTTGCAAATGAAGGCAATGACAAACTTTTTCCCTAAAAGGATAATTGTACTTGCGTAAAAGCAGGGTGGGAGTGGGGAAGAGAATGAGGAAAAAAGGAAAGAAATGAATTAAGAAACAAACACCTGAGGTTATTAAAATATTTCTCATTTTCTTCTCCCAGACGATCTCTATTTTAGAGAAAGCAATGTGATTTTTGTGACAAATGACACAACGTATAGAATTTTCAGTTTTTGGGTATACGCTTTAATGCATTCTCTATCTCTTTTTTTGTACCCACCTTAGTACAGCATTACTCCTCCTTTTGTTCTTGCTTGATTTAGTCGCTTCATTTTAAAATGTTAATTTGTGTTTACGGACAACAGATTTCATTAGCTATTTTTCACCCTATTTCCATAAATGAAAATGAGCATAAGAGCTATTGACTATTAAAGAGATTGAACTCTGATAGTGATTCTTTGTGTAATTCTGAGGATTGGCTAGTATTCCTCTCAAAGTATTCTTTGAATGTGCACAAGAATACTAGGGGAAGGGGTGTTAAAAATGGGGCCACTTGGATAAGAAGTGGGCCAACACACACATGCTGACTTCCTTCTGTTTTACATTAGAAGTTAAGAGGGGTCAATGGAAAGAAGAATCAGTCAAATATTGGTTTTAATAATTAGATTGAGGCAGACTTCCATGCAGAGCTCATCTATTTTCTTCATGTAAAACTGAACAATAGTGAATGGAAAGGTTTGCTTCTTATCACTAAAACACAGTGTATTCTTTTATTTTACTTTAAAGTATATTCTAATCTACAATTTTTTACACTTCTGGTGTGATTTTAATGTGTTCCTATTCCACATTTATCTCTCTGTCCCACCCCACCCCATCCTTCCCTTTCCCGAACAGTTTAATTCTTAAGCTTTCTTCTTCTATACTTTCAAATCAATGTGCTTTTGGCAATTTTCTTCCCAGCGCTGAGATTGAAATATATCTGTGTTCAGACAGTGGTTCTGTCTGGCTTGTTAGTTTCTGCCTAATCAGCTTCTGTCTTTACAAGTGTGAAATTCTATAGATGTGTTGGTCGTGTACACCGTTCTATCATATAATGATTTCTTTTTAAAAATTGATTAGTTTAGCCATGCTTGAAAAGATTTTGTTTAAATTTAAGTGACATTGTGTGGTTGCTTTTATAGTAATTAATATGTTGCTTACAGGGTACCATGTAATGTATGGTTATGAACTGGTATACATTGTTACAGTTTACTTTAAGAAATTTTGTGTTTTAAGTAATGATAAGGCAGTGATTTAATAGCTAAGGGTCATTCAAGGTGAAGGTTGCATAAAGTACTAAAGTATCAGAGTTGGATTGTTTTCACGAGGATAGTAACAGTGAAAGTAACTTTGACAAACCTAGACAAGTGTAAAGACGTAAAAATATCAGTGTACAGGTAGTACTCGAGTTACGGCCACAATTGAGCCAAAATGTCATGTTGTTCAGTGAGATATTTGTTAAGTGAGTTTTGCCCCATTTTACGATATTTCTTGCCACAGTTGTTAAATGAGTCACTGAAGTTATTAAATTAGTAACCCAGTTGTTAAGTGAATCTGGCTTCCCCACTGACTTTGCTTGTCATAAGATTGCAAAAGGTCATCACGTGGCCCCAGGACACAGTAACCATCATAAATACGAAGCAGTTGCCAACCATCTGAATTTTGATCACATGACCATGGGATGCTGCAAATGTTGTAACTATGAAAAATGGTCATAGGTCACTTATTCAGTGCCATTGTAACTTTTAATGGTCACTAAATGAATTGTAAGTCGAGGGCTTATATATTCGAATATGCAATGTGGTCTCACCAATTTGCATCGTGCTGCTCTCAGTTTCCCCAAGGAACATTGAATGAGTCTCTGCTCCTTGATTGACAGTCAGTTGGTATCTACTGTTTTGCAAGTTCATTCACCTGATAACATTAAATGTACTTACTTTTGTTTTAATTAAAAAAGAGTAGTACTTATAGAACTACAAATTTTGAGTTCCCAATAAAATTGGTTCTCCATTTTTAGAAACAACTTAGAGAATCTCAAGGGAAGATGCAAAAATGTATGGTCCCATTATGTCAAAAGTGTCTCCCACATGCCTGGCCAGAAAGAGTGATCTCTGACTCAAATCTTCATATTAGACTTTCTCAACTTTGTGCACTTCAAAAGAATTATAGGCAATATATGATAGAAACCAGATTGTGTAAGACTCATCTGTACTATCCAGATTTATCCCCAGAGAAGTGTTGTATTTTAATCATTTTAGTAAAGAGATTAGGGAAATCTCAATAGGAGGCATGTATGTGGTTGTTTGCAAGAAGATAGGTCTCTTCTTCCAGCAGCAGAGGTCAAAGTTGCTGTTCCTATCCCTGGGAATTGAAATAAATTGGCTTCTCTACAAGTGAAATAGAAGTTTGGTTCTTTTTGTTACATGGCAGCCTTATGATGGATGAAACTCGAGCTCACTGTACTGCCATCATTGCACAAAACAGAGTAACAGCAAGAGACAAAGAGGGAAGACACTATGAATACTGAGAAGGTTATCTAAAAAATGGCTGCTGCTTTGAATGGTTATGAGCCATTCATTTATTTAGAAACATTAAGTTATTAGCTCCTTCTACTGAGACATGGTCAAAAAAATTTGTAACTTAATTTAATGTAGTTTTTATTTTCACATCTTCCTACTGCTAATTCAAAACTCTGCACAGCTATTTCTGGACTTCATGTATTGGAGAATTTGCTTCTCATGGTTTTTGGCTAGAAGCATGTTGTATAGCATACTGGCTGAGCCATGATCAGCAGAGGCTATTTGAGGACACCAAGTCTGCCACCCTCTGCTATTTATTTAGGAGAAACTAATCTTCCTTCCCACCCCTTTGCTTTTTCATAAAGAAACTCACCCCAACAATCCTCAGATGTATATTTTGTGCAAATGATAATGCATACAGAGCCATGCAGATGCTAGTGGGCAGGGTGTGGGTGTTCATTAAACAGCCAGATGTTAATTCAATGCAAAGTCCGTTCCCCTGCACAACTCATTACGGCCTACCTTCTTTGATCTTATGTGTTTCAGGATTCTTTTTATTTCACATTTTTGCCATCCAATCCCCTCTCCTTATTTAATTGGCAACAAGTTTGTTTAGAAGTGGCACTGCTAATAAAACCTATTAGATTTTATGAAAGTTAAGAACACTGTTAAAATTTGAAACTCTTGTCTAAACATACAGGTAAAGGAAAAGCAGGATACAATAGATTATAGCCACACACACCCCTTACATAACTTACTTAATAGAATCATATGATTGCTCATCTTAAAAGTGCGACTCTGGGTGGCTAACAAAATATAAAAACAATATACAGGTAGTCCTCGACAGTGGTGGGTTGCAGGCGGTACGCCCCAGTACAGGAGTACCGGTGCCTGCCCGGAGCATCGGGTATCATTCCAGTACGGTGCTCCGGAGGGCCACCCGCCCGCCCGAGCTTCTTACCTGTATTTGAGCTCTTCGGCACTTCCGTACATGTGCACGGAGCGCACGCCGCATAGCAGCTGGAGCGTCATGGAGGCTTGTGGAGGCATCGCAAGAGGTAAGGACATATGTGTGCACTGCACGCATTCCTGTAGTGGATGCCACTGGTCCTCAAGTTACGATCACAATTGAGTCCAAACTTTCTGTTGCTAAGCAAGACATTTGTTAAGTGAGTTTTGCCCCATTTTATGACATTTCTTGACATATTTGTTAGGTGAATCTGCTTTTCCCGTTGACTTTGCTTGTCAGAAGAAGGTCACAAAAGGTGATCTCATGACCCCAGGACACTGCAATCATCCTAAATATGAGTCGGTTGCCAAACGTCTGAATTTTGATCATGGGGAAACTTCAACGATTTTAAATATGAAAAATGATAATCACTTTTTTCAGTATTGTTGTAACTTTGAAGAGTCACTAAATGAACTTTTTAAAAGTTGAGTACTGCATGTACACCAAACACTAATAGGAGACAAATATCTTTTGGCAATTGAATAAACCAGCAACCCATCCATTTGGGCTCATCTAAACTCTCAGTCTCCTTGTCTGGGAAAATAGCCAGGACTTAAGGGAATTCGAAGCACAGTCTTTATATCCAGTCATAGAAATAACTTCTTTTATGTGTGTTTTCAGAACTAATAACTTGGGAGAGGCTTTGAGCAAGAAATAGCTCATAGGAGTTGTTTCTTCATGCTGAAAGCAGGGACTTCATCATTGGCAAGTTCCTCCTAGAAGCACTAGCTGGTATTCTCTTGGATCGGCACTGCTGAGTGCATTAAAAATGGGTCATACAGTAACATCCATTTTCCAGAGTTGCCAAAAAGAAAAGGAAATAAGGACTTGATTCCTAGCATGAACATGTTTTAAAAGCTGAATCACAGAGCACAATATTATCAAGGTTTATATTTGTCAGCTAGTGGAGAAAATATCTTTGAAAGTATAAACATTCCATCTTTGCTCACAGTTTGTGGTTATATGATTCACTTTGTCCCAAAAATTCTGAATGGCTTATTACTTGAAAACAAAATCAACATTAAAAGTAAGCAAAGTTTTAAAAAAGAATACATTAATGATCATAAGAAGTGCTTTATTAATCTCTGACTGCCCATTCTAATCAAATAACTCAATGTAGCTAGCAGGCATAAAAATAGAAACAAACATAGAAACAATAAAAAAACCAATAAAAGATACCAGGTTAAAAAAAAAATGAACTCAGTCAGTACAGGGTAAATGTCAGGGTTTTTAAGGCCTTCCGGAATGCCAACAGAAAGGTGACCATCCAAAGATCATAGGTCAGGTACCGTAATAGAGAAATCTTGCTCTAAGTTCCTATAAAGTGTCTCTGTTTTCATGGAAGGCATCTGAAGCTTACTCACCCTGCTGGATCTGGTGGAATAAGCAGAAGCCATCAGACACAGGCAATCCATCAAGTATCTTAGCCCTGTGCCACGTAGGTAATAAACTAGAACCTGGAATTGCAGTCAGAGATTTACTGGAAATGAATGCACTTCAGGTATCAGTGATATTATGATTATGCTGCTAGATGCAACCCCATGCCAGCACAGGACTTGACCCTACAGTTTCATATAGATTTTAAATGGGAGTGGAGAAAGAGGGTCAAGCTCTAAGGCACCTTGCAAACCAGAGTTCCAAAGCTGGTTCTCTCTCTTTCCCTATCAACACTGAATAAACTAACCTGAGAGGAGAGAACAGGAGAACTGTCAAAGAGCAAGAAGATACAATGATATGTGGCATTGAGAGCCATAATTTTTAGCCGCTTATTTTCAGTGTTTTGAGTTCGATAAAGAAGAATTAGTAGCTCAGGGTAGAAATGAGTGATCTCTGAGGTTGGTTGTTTTCCTGCAGACTTTCCATTACCCAAACTAAGTAAAACCGTCAGTACTAGTAGGGAATGGAGTTTGCTCTCAATTTATATTCCAGTAGCTTCCCTGTCAGTGTTGGTGGGAGTGGTCTTGGAAGGCTGTTTTCTATTAGCTTGTTTGGCATTCCTTGATTAGGATACTGTTTACTTCTTAATTGTTGGTCTGATGTTAATCTTGGTGTCAATCTATGCTCATTGGGATGTTGATTGCTGGTGGGGAAGACCAAAACACCCCCCTTTGCACTTGTTCCAGGGTTTCCAAAATGACCATGTTGTCTTGGAATTTGGGCAGTTTTATTCTCTACAGTTCAAGGGTGATGGATGGTTGAGGAAGTTTAATTTGTAATTTGTATTTCAGAAACTGGATTAAAGATTGGACACAACCTATGTACAATTACAATCTTTGTTGATATAGATGGTACATATTGTGCCTGATGTTTTTTTCCCCATTTATGTGAACATCACATTAAGAGGAATAGTGCAACAATAGTTTTGGGGTGGGAATAGGAAATAAACAGGGAGCAGGAGTGGGCAATATACCTACTACTTGGCATAAAAGTGTATGAGAGAACTGGACAGTAAAGGCAGTACCATATTTGTCATCTACTGTATGTCTATGAATATTATGTGTAGTTAATTTATCATTCAAAGGGTAGGAGTTGTTGTTCTCCTAGAAATGCTTCCTTTGGGATTGTAAAACAAGCCAGGGATCTCTTGTGAAGAAGCTTTGAAGTGAAAGTACTGAAAACATAGCTAACTGCATTAGGCTCAAAGAACTGACTGACTGCAAAATGTCTCCTGCTGAAAGACCTCACATTAATTGATGAAATGACTATGCCCTGCTTTTCAGGGAGGAGCTAGCAGACCCTATGATATTATATCCCATTCACAGATAGTAGTCTGTTTGTTGTGATTGTAGTGTAGTAGAAAATAAATTAAAATCTTTAGATTATTAATATAACACACACATACACACCAGGGGTGGGTTTCTCGCCCCATTCCAACCGGTTCGGTTGGAACGGGGCCGGCGGCGTCCTCGTGCATGCGCACGGTGCACGCATGCGTACTAGCGTCTGTGCGTTCTCCAGCTGCTCCTGGAGGATCGCGCAGGCGCTGTATGCGTCCTGCGCATGCGTGGAAGCGCAGAACTCGTCAAAACTGGGTAAGGAGCGCGGGCGGGCGGATGGGCCCTTCGCCGTTCCCGGAAGTTAATTACTTCTGGGTTTGCCGACCAACCGGTTCGCAGGGACCGCCGCGAACTGGTTGAAACCCACCCCTGATACACACCCAATAATCAGTGTTACGGTTATTTTAGTAGGCTAACTGACAATGAAAATAATTAAGGTATTTTACCTGGATTAATTCATGTTTTATTTATCCAGATTTACAAACTCAGTTTCACAGTGCAAGAATTGATCTTCTTACCTAGTTGGATAAGGAAATGTCTGCAAGCAAATGAGCAAGCTCAGAAAGTATCCAGGACTCCTGAGCTACATATATTATTTTTTCTCAAGAATCTCAGATCTCTCCTTCCTTGCCTTCCCCTCCTCTCTCTTCTCCTTCCGCAATATATCAGGATTCGATAGGTCTTTCTACCGTATATGAAAATTAGAATTCTCTGCCATTTAACGTTTGGCCTTTTCCAAAAGCAGCTGAGCTGGGAGTAAGCTTATAGATAAACCTGGAAGAGAAAATGAGGAAACGTAAATTAATGACACCTTTCTCATGATAATTTAGAAGTGGAATCAGATTGAAATCTTTCTCAGATTTTTTTTTTAACCACTGCTGTATGTCATATGGTCTTTCTGAAATGAATCTCATGCCATTTGGAATTGGTGCTCAAAGCCTGGGCTATATAATTTAGCACAATGAAATATGGATCAGCTCCTTGAAGGAGTTCATTGATCTGCTAAGCACTCTCAGTGCTTTGCAATTGGTTATATGTTTTATTTCAGAGCCTTAAAGCCCTTTCCCATTTTCACAAGATGCTGAACCATTTATAAATTTGATCTCGTGGTGTCTGAAAATGACAAAGAACATTGGATTTGCTGAATATATCATAGTATTCATGTTAAAGATGGGAATATCACCCTGGAATACCAAGAAACTACAACCTGGCAATTCCTAATCTTGATATAGTGCTCAGGAATGCATTTATTAATTGTAACACAATGGTAGAGAAAAATATATCTTCAATGCTATGTTCCTTATGTATTTTAGGAGCGGAAACTATGTGCCCATCCTAGACTGGAGATCTACAAAGGAGATAAAATCTATTTTATATGCCCCCTTGCACGTCAAGGGGATTTCTACGTGCCTGAAATGAAAGAGTTGGAGAAGAAAAACAGAGCAGCCGCAGCAGCGATAGAAACTGATGATGATCAAACAGATATTACAGGTACCTATGAATTATAAAGTGTGCACTGCTTTGAAGTGCCAAGGGAAACTCCTTCACTGTTGTTAATAGCATAATATACATGTTAAGAACATAAACAATTCATTTTGTAGATATGCAGCTATCTGCTTTAAAGCAACATACAGTAGCTTCAGCTAACCTAGCACCTTGATTCTAACTGCAAGTAGATTTATTGAATCACAGACAGAAATCTTTCCTATGATTTTTTACCCCCTCAATTATAGATTCAAAAAAAGGACCTTCTACATATTTTACCACAAGAGCTATTTTAATAATGTTTTATGCTGGGATAATGGTATTGACCTTTTCCAAAGTACACGTATATACATAATCTAGAAGCAGACTAGAGTGCCTTCTTTTGGGGGGGGGAGGGGGAGGGAGCTATGGCATTGTGCAAGGCAGGATAGTCTTAGTATAACAGGTAAGGATATTGGATTATGATGAGAAGAATGTGCATCAGGTTTCCTAGTTACATAAAATTCCTAATTGCAAAATGCAATTATCCTTAATAATTTTCAGAGATAATATGTACTGATTTATACATGGTTGCCTTGGGTATTATTTACTTTACCCATGCTTTATCTAACAAAGTTTTCAAAGTATTGTAATAGCACGTGCACCTAAGTCAACAGAATCTTTTCACGTTATGGCTAAACTCCTGCTTACTGCAGTTCAAACCTTTTGCAGGATCGAAGAGCAATAGCTGCATCACCTTAGTGTCTTCTAAATTGAATTGAGTGAATCCTAAAGACCTAAAGGATATTTCTCCTTTTGTCAATACTGATTTCTTCCTCCTTATTTTGATGAGAACTGTGCATGTTTCTAATCCTCATGGACTGCCTTAATGTCAAAGAACACTCACAATGTATCATGCTGCTACAACAATTGTGGGATAAAAATGAAGAAGCCATGCTTATTATGGGAGCAGAAAAGAAAGGGAAGTACTGTTAGAATTGCTTAATTCTCACTTTGTTCTGAGAGTAACATTGCCATTCTTCAAAGCAGTGCAAGCTGATCAATACAAATATATTTTGTACTACAGTTCAGAGAATCTCTCTCTATATATATCTTTCTTTTTAACATGTTCAGCGGATTCAGCCTTTGTCCTAAAGCTCCATAGCTAAGTGCCAAAGTTTATGCTGTAAAACAGAAAGTCCAGGTTGAATTCTTGGTATACCAGGAAGATCTGGAAAGGAGTAAACTCTGATGAGCTGCAGCTAATCAGCATAAACTAAGTTAATTAAAACCACGGTCTTTCTAATCACATAAGTCAATGTCTTGGGTTCTTAATAGTATTGCTTTTTTTCTCCTTTAGTTCTTGGACAGATCAAATTATCTGCTGAAATGGTCAGATATTAATTTTGCTATCTTCTTTGATGCTCTGTATGGTTTGCAATAATCACTAGAAGCTTGACTATCTGACAAAGCACCTAGGGATATTTAAATTGGTAGCTTTTCTTAAATAGTTCTGAAACACAATTTTAGTTGTTTGAATTTCATGCCTCTTTCAACCTCTAGTTTCCGGTTTAGTTGGATTCTAATATCTTTAAATGATGATATTATGACTTAGATCACTCTCTTGGTAAGCAAAAGACATTTCTTGTCTAAATTACTGGCCAAGGTTTTTTTACATTTGATTTATGGTAGCTCTGAAATTGAGATGGCAAAGAAAATGAAGGGAGAGGAGTATGTTGATCTGGCAGCAAAGCAGAAAAACTCTGCTGTGTCCATCCCCCATTTATAGAAAGGGAAAACAAAGCTAAACTTTTCACTTTTTTAGCAAGACTTTCCTGTGATATATACATTGTAGAATGATCGTATTTATGCAGACAAAAATTTCAGTGGAGAATTTGTATTAACATTTGAGAATTTAAACCAGAGGTTCACAGTATATATTTTAGCTTTTTTAAAAAATCATAAACCTGGTGATTGGTTCATATGAAACAAGAAATATTCCATTTGAAAATCTGATAAACAACTTGTATGACAAATTGTTTTTGGAAATTAAAAGAGTGAAGTTATCTGCCTACAGAATTTTTACCACAGCCATAATTTAGATTGTCTAAATATTCTTTACACTGGTAAGCAAGTATAGCAACTTTCATAGAAAAAGGGGTAAGAGCTTACCTGGGAATATACACTTGAAACTGAAGCTATTTTATGGGTTTCTGGTTCTATTTGGATCAAAATAACAATCTAATTGTTGCAAGCAACGTGAGAGTTATAGCACGGGACTAAATTCTGCATTTGTTACGACAAATCAGAATTCTTGACTGAAATCTTTGAAAAACAAAGATGATACTGAGTTTTCCTGATTTTCCTCCAAAGACAGTCCACAAGTGGAAGTCCATTTGCAGCAAAGCAAGAAAAGGAATGACATGTTCTTTTCCACTAATTTTCCACTAATTTTAATCCCTGAACACTGATATGAAAATCATTACAGCCCCTTCTGCTGTTCAATTGTTCCTGGTTGTGAAATCATGTGACAATCTTTTCAAAGCCTTTCATTCTTCATTCTCCACCCCCACTAGTTCTTAGAGGGAATAGCCTGACCTGGGTAAGGGATCAGTTTGAGGGATCAGTCCCTTTACTAACATTTGAGTGTCCCCCAAGTTCAGTGTCCCCCAAAGGCAGGAGGGTTTTTAAAGGTTTTTTTGTGTCTGCTTTTAATGTTGTTTACTTTTTCATATGTTTTATTAGTTGTTTTTTTTTTTTGGTAGATTAGTGCATTTAATGTTTTCTTGAATAGCTTCCTTAAACCTTCAACAAAGTTTTGTTTGTTAGCTCTCTTATGGCTATGAAATCGTCACAGATAACTATCACTGGCTTTGAAGCTTGTGTTCATGTGCTAGTTGCTGATCTTATTTACACTTTGGATGGAATAAGACCACATGAGGATTGCATGAAGATAAAGATGCCACTTCATCGCTGCTACATTGAGTTGTGTTGCCTCGCCATTTTCCTATTTCCTTGCCCAATTTCTGTTTTGCTACTAACATTTTAGCTGCACTGCAATTCACATTTCTTCAGTTAGTCTTTATTTTATAAATATCTGACACTTGATTTTTTTATAGCAGTCTTCACAAACACACAGTACGTAATGGATACCTTTGGGCAATTTTTCAATCAAATGTAATATTTTAGCTCAGATTTACTCTCTTTTTCTGTCTACTCTGGAGACCTTCAAAACCAATGTAAAATAATTGCAAAAATAAATAAAAAACCAAGATCCTTCTCTATCCATCTCAAATGCCTTTGAAACCCTAATGGAGAATGTATTATAATTTGCACTAGTAAGCCAAGATTACCAACAAAAACAGTACTGCATATGTAAGAAAGAAATATTGCTAATGCATGTACAGAAACAACTGACTGACTTTAACATCTTTCAAAACAGTGGACTTTATCTCTTATTTGGAGTAAAATACGGATTCCCATTTTATTCATGACACTTGAAGTAAACTGAATGGAGGGCTGTAAAATAATGATTAAACTATATAAATAATTAAGATGCCTGTTTAGCTCCAAAAATATTATACAAAATTAAATCTATGAGAACAAAAAAAACCTCCTACTCCAAATGGTTATGCCATTAAGTGATATAAGATCCACATTGCATTCTTTGCCCCAATGCAATTGGAAGTCTGAAACTTTTCTTGTCACCTTCATTGAGGAATATAATATAATATAATCACAATTTGGAAGACTGGAAAATATCCTGCTGATGTGCAGTCTGTCATGTCATTTCCTTGTTAAACAGAGATGCAAAAATACTGAACCCAAGGACATAGATTATGGACAATATTAAGCATGATGTTCATCCTGTGTAATCTGCTTTTAGGTTGCTATGCATCTGATAACCAATTACAATTGATGTGATTTATACATTCACAAAAATTGTAATCAGCAATAGTTTCATTAGAGGTTGATTGGATGCAGCAGTGGTGTGGGCAGTTTTTTGCATTTCTTGTTATGCCTATGTAACATTGCTGCTCTCCATACTGCTTTGGCTCAGAGTAGGCTTCCAAGTACAATTTAAGGTGCTAGTCTACATCTATAATGCCCCCCATGGTATAGGATCAGGCTACTTACAGGAACACCTTTCTCTTTCCTGCCTGCCCCATCAAATCTATCAGCAAGGGCGTGCCCAGGCCCTTTCTATTAACAATGCCATCTTGCTGGATTATAAAATCCTGCCTTCTCCGTGGCAGCATCTGCTCTATGGAGCAGCAGAAAGAAGGGAACACTCCAATCCCACCAGCCTTTCACAAGGCATTGAAGGCTATTTCCCAGGCATTGGATCAAAGGTAGATGGACTCCGCTATTCAACATAGTGTAACAGTTGGAAGGGACCTTGGCGGTCTTCTAGTCCAACCCGCTGCTCAAACAGGAAACCCTATAGCATTTCAGACAAGAGGCCGTCCAGTCTCTTCTTAAAATAGTGAAACATTTTAATGACGATAATGATAGAGTACCCACAATTTCTGAAGGCAATGTATTCTACTGATTAATTGTTCTCACTGTTAGGAAATTTCTCCTTAGTTCCAGGTTGCTTCTCTTCTTGATTAGTTTCCATCCATTGCTTATTGCCTTGCTTTCTGGTGCTTTGGAAAATAGATTGACACATCTTTGTGGTAGCCTTTCAAATACACTGCTATCCTGTCTCCCCTAGTCCTTCTTTTCACTAGGTTAAACATTATCCAATTCCTGCAACCGTTCTTCATACGTTTTAGCCTCCAACCCCATATCATCAATTTCCTCTTCTCTACACTCTTTCTAGTGTCTCAACTTCTTATTTATATTGTGGTGACCAAAATTAGATGCATTGTTGCAAGTATCGACAGTAATTTATCTTTGGGGGGTGGCTGGGTTATGTTTGGTGAAATTGTCTGTTCTAATTTTGTGCACTCAGTTATTTATGTGAGATGGACAACTGTATAAATAAAATAAATAAACAATGAAAATGCCTTTAATATGATGCAGCTTAAAAGTTTGAAACAAATGTAGGTAGAATGGAAATTGATATTTTCCTTTTCCTTCCTTTGTAATTAATTGGATCAGAATGTAGTACTCTACTACTCTACCTTAGCTGGGGTTACTAAAGATGGAATTATTTCTTCATACCATCAAGGAAGTTCCTTGCCTTCTCTTATTTTTATTTTATGTGGAAACGTCTACTTTCTTTATTATACAAATAGGTTGTAGTTGAAGGCAAAATATTAAGGTGTAAGCTAACAGTCGTGTCAGTTACACATTTTCTCTACCAAAATGTATTTTACAATATTTTGGTAATTTGTTAGGGTATTTGGTTAATTGCATAATACAGCCTAATATTCACTGCAGATTAGTCCAGTTCTCAGTCAAAAACAGAACATTATCTGGATAGAAAAGTACATACACTTTTATGTCTAATTCACTCCAACAGTCTGTAGAGATTCTCAGTCATCCAGGTCATGATTGTCCCAAAGGTGCTTTTTATGGAGGCAACTGGACTTTCCAACGTACTTTATTATATACTTTCTCTAAATCAACCAACATTTTCTATTTCACTTTCATAACTATGATAACCTAAGGAATTTTAGCAAATGCTAGATTGCATGTTACAATAAGAAGCATATATTTAAAATTAATGAATCCGAGACCCAAATACTTGTATTTGGCAAAGAAAACAGGATTCAAAAGTTATACATATATGGCAAAAACAAAAATAAGTAGATGAATCTATGTGTCATAGTAGGATGTTTAGATATGTTGCAATTGGATGGTTCCAAATGATCAAGTTAAGCTCTGAAAGATTCTGAATAATTCTGAGCCTGCCCTTGACTGTTTGTGATCCAGATTAGAATAACTGTGGGAAACTTAAAGAAGTTCTTCCTTTCAATCAGCCAATTTGGTCTAATGGCTAAGGCATGATGTGAGTTCTAGCCTTAACTAGGGCATAAAAACCTTTGACCAGTCACTCTCTCTCAATCCAACCCGCTTCATAGGATTGTTGTGGGAAAAATAAGAGGAATGAATATTATATATATATATATATATATATATATATATATATATATATATATATATATATATATATATGTGTGTGTGTGTGTGTGTGTGTGTGTGTGTGTGTGTGTGTGTGTGTGTGTGTGTGTGTGTGTGTGTGTGTGTGTGTGTGTGTGTGTGTGTTTATTTGTGCTGATAAATAAATAAAGGGAGACTAGTATAGATCTATTTCAAGCTATTTAGCTCTCATCAGCTAGCCATACCCTTACTGGGATTTGAACCTGGGCTATATTGCATACTAGGCACACTAAGCAGAGATAACGCTGATAACGGATAGGAGCCTGTGGCCTAATGGCTAAGATCTCTGCCTAGTGTGCCTAGTATGCAATATAGCCCAGGTTCAAATCCCAGTAAGGGTATGGCTAGCTGATGAGAGCTAAATAGCTTGAAATAGATCTATACTAGTCTCCCTTTATTTATTTATCAGCACAAATAAAAAAAAACACAAATATAACAAAGGCAACAGTAAAAATATTGGGTTTCTGTCGTGATGGACTCTTGTGACAAGCCGAATGACAGATGATGGAAGCAGTTAGCTTCCTTCCATAATTGGGGCTTACCAGGGGTTGTAAAAATCATATATATATATATATATATATATATATATATATATATATATATATATATATATATATATATATATATATATATATATATATATATATATATATATATATATATATATATATATATATATATATATATATGAATTATTTATAAAAATAATAACGGTGGGATGTAAATAAATAAAAATTTAAAAAACCCTTAATAATCACATAGTGGGTCATTGACAGTTCCTATCGTCGTGATCATCATCATCATCATCATCATCATCATCATCATATGATACATGGAGGAAGAAGAGAAGAACCTATATCTTCTTTATCTTTAATAGGGATTATATTAGAAAGTTTTGTTACTTTTATTTTTAATTAAATACTACTCTCATTTTTAATATTTTTATCCTAACCTCTAAAGGTCCTTTCCTCTTAGCTTTGCATGAACAATAATATTAAAATGTCCAAGGTCTGTTCAAATTAATGATTTCATTTTATGAATTTCCTTGCAGAAGTGTCTGCCATTTTTCCCTAGTGATTTCTGATGCAACTGATGTCATTCAAATGCTAGCGACCTGCAGACCTGCCAACAAATAATTTGCATTTTTTAAATTAGGCAATAATCCTGTGAGTTGAAAAGATAATGCCACATCTCGCCATCTAATCTATTCTTTCTTCTTTTCTATTCCTCATTCCCATATTCAACTTTTATTATAAATAGAAGCTACTGATAATGTTGATAAATTTGTATGGGAGAAGAGAGAGTATTGAAGGCTTTGCTGAACTTGGTTTTCTCTAGTCTTATTGTATGGTACCTTTTATATCTGCATATTTAACAGCAAGAACAATTTATTATTATCATCATCATCATCATCATCATCGGTAACAAGGAAGGAAGCATCACCCAGTATAAGTTATTCATGAAACATTCGCCTTGAGCCTCCTTTCCGCCCAATCTTTTAATGCTGGTTGAAGCTAGAGCTTACACATTTGCCTGCATTTTGTCTGCTCCTATTTGTGATGGCCAAGGCTTGCTCAATCTCTTGCGAATACTTCTAAGGCAGCAGCAAGTAGAGTGCCCAAGAAAACTGTCTTGCCACTCCTGATAGGTTTCCTCAAAGCCATTGATTATGAAGCTGCTTTTCTTTTGAGGCAATAGGATCATATATGCCCTTTTCCTCTTTCACTTCTTATACCACTAGTTAAGTGCTTGGCCTTTTGTCATTTTTCTGGACATGTTCTGATGGTACCTATAAGACTGGGACTGTATGGTCTCCCTTCAAGACATCAGGATGACCCCAATACTGTTGGTCTTTCATAAGGCTATGAAGACTTGGTTGGATGTCCAAGCCTGGGTCCCCATGTGTGTTAAGGGCCCCATTTCCTATGGACCTTAACATCCATAGTAAGAGCTTTACTTGGTGCCATGTATATTTATTTCATGTTGTTTTAATTCTTTTAATTATTTTTAATTGTATGCTGCCCAAAGTCACTTATGAGACTCTGGGTGACTATTTAAATTAAATGAATAAATACAACAGGTGCATTCTGATCTGGTGGAGCTTGTGGGAGGGGGTGGAAAAAGTGTTGATCTGAAAGTTTTAAGATTCCCAGGACTGACAGATTTGGATTGATTTCTAAATCTTGTTGTAAAGGACATACTTGTCAGCAGTATAGTAACTAATGTAACCTTGAGGTTTTTGTTGTTGCCTAATCCTGAATACAGGGTTCAGTTTCTGGAAGAATATATTGATTTGTAAGCTTCTTCTGAATCAGACAGTGCCAGATATTGATCCTCTGCAATTGTGCATATGGTGAATTCAGCACATCTGTATATGTGCTGTGGTGGTTCTCTGTCCAAACAAATTCAGTCAGGTTATTTTCATCAGTAAAGCTCCTTTTAGCTTCCAATATATTTATTCCCTTTCCATCTTAGTTTGTGATGAATAAAAGATATGATCATACAACTGATCACTGCATGTGCTGAATCGCTTACTGGTCAGCTTCTAGTTGCAAATCAAGTGTTGGTTCCTGTATGAAACCCTTCATAACACAGGGCCAGGATTTTTAAGAAATTGTCTGTTTCTGATTATCTCTGCCCACCCAACAAGATCAGACAAGGTTGGCATTCTCTGGAATCTTCCCATTGAACAGTATCATTTTGGGGAACAAACCAGGAAATATGACTTCTATAATGCTCTGCTACACTTGCCCTGTGGAACAGCAAATTTTGCATCACTGAGAGAACCCCAATCTTGCTGGCCTTTAAAAAGGCTCTGAAAACCTGGCTCTTCCCTTGGGCAAGGCCCCAGAGTGTGATATAAACCATCAATATATGTCAACATATATCTTGTATATTATTGTGCCTAGTGCTCAAGTTTTCATAGCAGGTTTTGCCGGTTTGTTGGATTTTTATTTTATACACGTGGAAATAAAGACATATATAGATGTGTTGTTTTTAATGTGGTTATTGTCCCAAAGTTACTTGATAAATGGGTAACCATATAAAATGAATGAATGAATAAATAAATAAATAAACGAATGAGTCAGTCAGTCAGTCAGTCAGTCAGTCAGTCAGTCAGTAAGTAAGTAAGTAAGTAAGTAAGTAAGTAAATATTTGTTTCATTCATTATGGAGGGAACTGCTTTATCATTTCATTGCTTCCCTGACTAGTGGGCTACAATAGTACTCACCTGGTATATCTCAGATTACCTGGCTATACCTATAAAAAAAGAGCAGGCTTTGGAGCCCAAGCTTTCTAGGCAGGACATCTAACTGGTCAGGCTAGGGAGATGATGTTCAGGGCTTGTTATAAACATTTCATTGTACTTTGAATGTAATTATAAAGTAGTACCAATTCTAAAGCTAAGAAACATTTCATATCCACATATCTGAGAACAATGATGTTCCAGAAATGGATGATTTCTTGAAGGCTAATAAAACCTGATGGATATGTTTGGTTTAATAATTCCTGTAAGTCATACACATTTAATGTATGTTTTAGTGCAGGGATGTCAAACTGGCGGTCCATTGGCCGGATGTGTCACACACAGGCCACTCCCACCTCAGCTCCACGAATGGGAAAAACATCGTGAAACGTCATGTGACATGGCGAGTTTGACACCCGTGTTTTAGTGGCTTGTTATATTTTTCATTAATCTTATTCATAAAAAGGTTGGAGACCCTTAATGTGTGTATCTCTATTTTTTATTACAGCAGGGAAAACTAGATATAAATTGAGGAAAATTGATTTTACCTGTGCAATTGGAAAAACATTCCTTTTGTTGCTTATTAATAATGAAAGTCATTAGAATGAGATAAATGGTATGATAGAAGCCAAAATGCTTCTGGGCTTTTCTTCAATTATAATTAGTTGTATTTGTTCTTAATTGTCATTTAATTCTCAATCATAAGCTCTGAATCCTGAGAGCATTTACTATGCCCTTGCTCTCAGCAGGGTTATCTCCTGTGCTTTGGTTTGCGAATGAGTCAAAAGTCAAAGTAAATAAAAAATAGCCTCTTAATAGAGTTAGGAAAAGAATTACACTTATTTTAGTGACAAGGGACTGTCTTTTCCTGAGGCATCAGTTAATAAACTTACACCATTTCAGGACTACAGATACATTTTCCAGTTCTGTTTCAGAGAAAGGAAAAAGGGAAGGTGGGAGAGAAATGCTATAGCAGACAAAAAAGGCAATATATCCTACCTCTATTTGAATTTAAGCACAGCAGTTGCTACAAGAAAGGCATAATGTGTTTTCTACCTCAGCAGACTACTTTTGTCTGACAATGCATCTGCCACCAGTTCTTGTTCCCAAGGCAGCCCTGCTCACCAGCACACATCAGCTTTCTTGACAGTATCTTTGTAATCTTCTCTTGACCTTTTCAACTTAACAGTTTCGGGACTTTGCAATGGGTCAATAATTCTGGATGTTTATACCAAAGGATTGAACTCTGGTCCCTTTTTACAGGGAGGCCGGTAGATTGAAACTATATAGAAATCTGAATATTGCTCAACTTACTTCCTACCCCCTTTCTCTCTCACGCTCTTCGTCTTAAGTGTCTGTTTCTGTCCACCTTGGCACCGTTGGGAGGAAAGCTGTGGCTGGGTTCCAACCCACAAGGAGCTTGCAGCTGCATCGTGTGCGGGGGACGGACCGGCATCCAAGCTTTGGGTTGCTTTCCCCTTGGTATGTGTTGTCATCACAGGCTGCTGACGGCTTGGGTCTCTGGACCCCTACAGCAGCATCTATCCCTGCCCATCTCCTGGCAGCTTTTGTGTGGGGTTTGAAAAGCTGTGATTAACTGCACTTTGTCTGTTATTACATTGATCTATTATTTAGAAAGCGAGGAGATGAATATTTGATAGAGCTCAGAGCCTGGTTGGAGAAAGAAGGGCAAAACATTCAAGGGGGGAAAATATATGGATTATACGCTTCTACCACAGCAAGACTCTGCCAGATCGGTCAAACCTGTGCTGAAGAAAGCTTTGGGGAATGGTGACTTGATGCAGGGCTTCATTTTGTTTTTGTTTTCTATTCTCCCAGGAAAGCAGCAGGGATTCTCCCCCTTCTTCTCTCTTTTCAGCTTATTTTCCAAGTTACAGGTCTTGGTTCTCAGACAACATTTTGAAAAAAATGTTTGTTTGTTTTTGTTATGAAACGTATAGTTCTGGTTCTGGTTATTAAATGATGGTAGATAAATAGATACTGTGCTTATTATTTATTGAGAGTATGCTTAATTTTCCAGCGCTCGTTTTTGAAAAACCTTTTTCTTCCCCATGCAGATTTTATTCTTTCATTAAAAAAAAGTTTTAACAAAGGAACGGGAAAAAAAAGATTTGCCTCTTGGTGGTTATTCTTTATTCTGTTGCTTTGTGAGTGTTCTCTATGTACAGGATGAGAGGTGTTACAAACCACAGCTCAAGTAAGAAGCTGTAGAAAGGGTTAGTTGAAAGCCTATCTCGGAGCATCATGGTTTACTTGAAACTACATCTTCCAGTAGATATCAAGTCTATTCTTCTCTTTATACATACACACATACACACACACACACACACACACACACCGAATGCAACAACACCAGCATATCTACACTAATGCATATTTGTTGACCTTTTTCATAGTACTTTGTGATGTCATCATTTCCATCTTACAGTGAGCTACCCTCTAAAATAGGGAATTCCTTGCTGATGAAAACAGCAGGCGGATTGAATCCTGAACATAAATTTATTACATCCCCTGGAGCATATAGTGGCTTTGTGAAGTGATGTGAGAAGGCAAATTCAATGTTCATCAAAGATTCAGCTCTCTTTGTTCTACTTGAAAAGCTTCCTGAACCTGAGATGCATGTTATTTCATAGTTACATTTAGTTCCATAGATTGCTCATTTTTTGGCCTTATGTTTTGTGTCTTCCTCCTACCCCTCAATATACTGATAATATTCAATGCAGTTACATTGGCAGTGCTGGATCAAACTTGTAGGAGCTGAAGTTCTACATTCAAAGGGCTGCAGGTTCCTCACCTCTGCCCTGGCTGAATGACTCACAAACTGATCAAAGATCCTGTTTCCCACCAACACATCATGCTTTGATTTTACCTCACTTAGCTCTGCAGGGGGGTTGGTTTTATTCCGTGTGAGCCTTTGAAGTGTCTATCGTGTCATATTTGAATGATGTTGTGAAAAAGGAATATTTTTGATGGGAATTCTGCATCAAGAGTCTGCCATCTTTCTTGATAACATAGCAGGCATCTCTTTTACAAATTTCAAATGGCAAAGAAATGTATGAAATATACTCAGGAAGAATGTGTTACCGCATCAGATGAAAGGCACATCTATTCCTAAATTTCGGAATATTAGCTATCCAGCAAAGCATGGAGAAAGTGCTCAACCGCTGCTGCAAGAGTTATTCAGTCGTATGCTCCTCTTTGAATTGTCAAATGCTATCTGTAATTTTGTAAATTATTTTTGGGTTGTATCAAAAAATTATTTTCTATTATCTATATGGAATCCATTGCTGTGGGCTAATTCTATATTGTTAGAAGACAAAATATTTTTTTTTGCATGATTGATAAAGTTATACAATCTGCCATAAGACCTCTAGGTGATTTCTCTCTCTTTTTCTCTCTCATTTCTTTAATCTCTCACACACTTACTAATATCCTCTTAATGCCATAGGCTTTTCTCAAAGTAAAACTACACTACTTCCCTTTAAAATCAAGGGGTTGGGCATTGCTTTTCTTTTGCCTGTAATTGTATGTCCAGCTCGTCATCTCTATGAATGAGAAAGAATCAGGCAATCATTCATTCCATCATCCAGCTCTTATGCACTGATGCCATGCTTTTCAATTTCATCTAAGTTCTCTTTCAGGCTGAAACTGGCTTGTAAAAGTCACCTAGTTTCAATTCCTTGCAGGCCATTTTTACACATGATTTTGGCTTTTTGGATAAGCCTTTTCGCCAGATTCTCTAAAAATTAACTGTTTCTGATACAGCAAATATTTTCATGCTCCAACATGTTCTGTAATTTGTGCATTCTGCAAGTTCTGCATATCTTATTGCAAACAATGACATTATAAATATGACTTACATTAAATTAGGTGTTGTTTTGACTGAGCAAACATAACCCATTATTCTTTAGTTAAGGCCAAAGGGCTGTGCAAATTCAGTAGCAAGAATTGAAAAATAAATTGATTTTTATATGGAGCTACAAAACACATTTTGTACACATAAACAAGACCAATATGGGCATAATTTGTGATCATTCCCTTATGACACTAAAAAGTTATTTCTGGAGAGATTTCTTTAACCAAGAGAATGGGGCAGAAGGGTATAAAGCACCATAGTGATGATGACAGTTTATTGTTGATAGATGAAACTTTTCCTGTATATTAAATTTACCCCAAAGATTTGAGATTTTTCAGGCTGAACAAGATTTTTATAAATAAAAGCTGCATTGCAGTATGCCTTTTTTAAACCTTGGTTCAGATCCCAACACTGTCTAGTATTCATATTCTTTGAGTTTAGTGATGCAGTAATTTGGCCAGCAATTCAGTATTGTTGATAAAGGTGCATAATTGCAGCACAAAATTATATAATTACAGTCTATATCTCATGCTAACTCTTTGACCCTAAGTAATCACTGTTTGGCAGATTCTTTGCAGTCAGAATCTTTCCTGTTGCTAAAATTAGTTCCCCATAGACTGCACATATTTGCAACCGTCTCCTTGTAATTGAAAAGACCCCGCTTAGCTCCAAGCTTGTACTTTGCAACAACTGCTTCAGTGGGGCAAGGAAACATCTTGGAAGGTTTTATACTAGGAGCTGAGGTGGCGCAGTGGTTAAAATGCAGCACTGCAGTTCAGCAGTTTGGCTGTTCAAATCCCACCAGGCTCAAGGTTGACTCAGCCTTCCATCCTTCCGAGGTGGGTAAAATGAGGACCCAGATTGTTATTGGGGGCAATATGCTGACTCTGTAAACCGCTTAGAGAGGGCTGAAAGCCCTATGAAGCGGTATATAAGCCTAACTATTGCTATCTCTTAAACTAATTGATGTGAATTGGCCTGTATCCAAAAGAGGAACCACACAGTAAATAAAAGAGAAACTACTTTTATTTTATTGATACCTTCAATGTCATGTTGTATAGATTAATCCCTACTGTCTGTCCAAAAGTAGAATACCAATTCTGCTATTTATTGTGATATAATAGGGAAGGGGAGAAAGACAAGCTGCAAATTCTCATCATCTAAATTCAATGGGCTTAGAGAAAAGCAGATAATGCTCAACTCTAGCAAAAGCAAATGGCTATGGGTTGTGGGGCCGTCTGGATCCTTTTGTTCTGCATGGAATTGCAGTATCCCAGAGAAGTCTGGCGCTCAGTTTGACAGCTCCTGCTTGAAAGTGGCAACTATGGTTTGAATGGCCCTTGCCTGATTGCACCCATTTCTAGTTTGGAAGGTTTTATACTTGCCTTGGCTACCTCTGAATCACTGCAGTATATTCAAGACCATTTATAAGCTACATCTGCTTAATGCACTAGCAGATGTAGTTATGGGCACACCTTGGTACATGCATACAAGCCACTTCTTTATAAGCTGCACAGATTCAGGGTGCCAATCGTTATTAACAAAGCCCTCATAGCACAGGGCTTGTGAACCACCTATCTCTGATTACCGTTGCCTATACAAAAAAATTGGAAAGCATAGGCTTACTGAAGGTCCTGTTACTTAAGCCATCTATTGGGACCCAGGAGACAGATGTTTTGTCTCACTGTACCTATCCTATAAAGAATCTCCTGGGGATTCAGATAAACGTAACCATGCCTGCCTTTCAAAAGACTTTGACACTCTGTTTTCTCCCTGAGTTGGGAGCTTTTGTTCCCGACTTGACAGTTTCTGACTCTGAAATTCTCTGGAAAAATATTTTTATTGTATTTTAAGATTTTTTGTGTGATTTGTTGTTTTTAATAGTGTATGCTGCTAAGACTTGCACATTAAGTGGGTGGCTGTAAAATTGATTGATTTGTTCGTTCATTCACTGAGTAAATGAATGCTGAACTATGAGACCCTTAAATTATAATTTATATGTTGTAATTTTTCATCTAAACATATGGGCAGGATATGAAATTGATAAAGTGGTGGAAAAGTTCAGAAGTCCATCATTAAACAATTAACTAAATTATTCCTCAGTCACTAGACTCTATGTGGGGTAAACAGATAAAACAATAAAAACTTAACAAATAATGATACATAATACAAAAAAAAACCCCTCGATTTATTTACCATTTAATATCTATCCTTTTGTTTCCTCTATTCTGCACATATCAACCAGAAGGGACGGGAATCTGACTTACAGCTAGCTAAGGATTCTTCTTCCTCAGGAATCAGGTGCTCAAAAGAATCTCAAATAATCTTGCAGGATATTATCTCTGTCATCTCAGAAGACTCTGCCCATCTAGAGTCAAATTTACAGTGAATATGAATAATTTCATCTTCAAAGTGTCTGGCAAACTCTCCATAACAATCTTCCATGCACATTTGACCTAAAAGAAGAAATTGCCTTAAAAAGCACATAGCGTTCTGCAGATATGATAAATGCAGGAATCTATTCCTGCTTTGTCACTCTTACCACCAAGAGATCTTGGACTTGGACCCGCGTCTGTTCATTTTTTTCTCTTTCACAGCATCCAGGTGTCTTTTCAGATGCATAATCCATCTTGCATCAATAAGCCATTTTAGCTAATTGTATTGGTAGTAAATGTTGAGGTAATCAGATGCTAGGTTTTTTGGTCAGATCTGTGTGAAGTCTCTAAATCTTGCAGGAGCAGTGCAAAACAAAATTATGAATAAGTTGTACCGTTCTGCCAATATGTAAAAGACCATACATATCCTTTTTTTTTCTTTCTCAAAAACATTTTCAGAAACATCTAATAAGTCAGGTTCTACACGCAAGACTTAACAAGACATGTTCGGGATATAGTAGTGGGGTTTCAGATTATATATTAGGCACTGAAGTCAACGAGGCAGAATTGCTATCTTCAAGATGTTTAGCTGCTTACTTAACAAATACTGTTATTCTTTTAATGGCACCTTTTGATACATTTTTACTTAATTGTTTTTTTAAAATTATATACCCTTTTACATATCTACAGGACCTATAAAAGGATCTTTGGCTCTGAAGGAGGGAAAGGAGGCAGACATGTATTCAGCACTTCATAATTTGTAATGCATACATGGGGAAGCAGTGGATCCTGGCAGACACCCTGAAATAACCACTCTAGAAAAGACACCATCCTGGGATATTGCAAGAACAGGGAAATCCTGATGGGACATGCAACTCAATTGCAGATCTTTGACAATCATCCTTTTTCCACTGCAGAAGCAGCCAGTTATAAATGCAAGTCATTGCAGAGATAAGAAGTTGCAGTTCAAGTCTCTGCTTCTGAATCCCTCAGGGGAGGAGCTCTCAACAATACTTCAGATTAATGTTCTGCTGATGCTCCAGGAAGGGATGAAGCAGTGAGGCTATCTAAAACTTTTCCCTTGCTGCTCAGCTACTCTGAGTGTAATTCTGCCGAGTTCCCTGCTTTATGTGCTAGTTCACAGCTTTGTAGCTGAATAGTCTCTGTGCTGCTTCAGTAACGTGGCTTCAGATCTACCCTTTGCTTTGCTGGACTTTTAGGAACTGAGCATGTTGATAGAAATGGAACATCATGGAACCATTACTATAGTTTCTTAGCATGATTTGATGTAGAGGAGATAATAACTTATCTAGTAGTTCATTTTGGGATCAGAACAAGTGCTTGAGACAATGAATGGTTGAGCTATCTGTTATCTTCAAGCCTTTTCTGTCAATTTGGGGTACATCACAGGGATATCCAGAACAGATCTTTCCTCACAGGAGATATGTCTGCCTGAATGGCCAAAGAAACATGATTGAAAGTGATGGAATGAAAAAGTATCTGGGTAAACAGAAATATGAATGTATTTATTGTTGCCCTGAATATAGTGGGCCTTTTTGAATGATGGAGTTATCTCAAGGGTAGTTAAATGTTAAACATGTATTCTTGTTTTCCTTTCCTATTGCTATGTCTGGTTTCATTATAAAATTAAATGAGTCAATTTATTCAATTAGAGTGTATCTTCGGTTTATTTATTTACATGAAAACTAAATTTGTAAACCTCAAAATCATGCTACATGAAAATGTACATACGTTACAAAATGGCAGTTAGTGATGTACAACAACACGATTGTCATTAAGAAACCCAGAGGATGTGTTCTGATGAGAAGTTTACTGTAAAGGATATTTTAGAGGCTATGGCTGCTTCCAGATGGAGGACCTCTATTGCTGTCAATCAAAAGACTCTGTTTACTTTATTCACAGCTTTTTGAATATGTGTGTGTTAAAAGAAGTAAGACAGAAGTTAGTATGCTTTTAATATATTCATGGATATATTGTCAATATATTTAGGAGGTAAGATATTTTTTTCTTTATAAATACAGAAAGTGATTGTAGAATTGTGAGTGTAGAACTTGAATCTTAGATGTTTAAAAATACTGCAAGAGTTTCTTTAATACGGTAATTTATTTTGTGATATTTTCCAAGCCTCATTATTAAGTCTTAAATGATATTTTTCAAGACTCATCATTAAGCCTTAAATGGTACTATGACTAACAGAACCCACTAGCTGGGAATAGTTTTATTATTCTTTTAACATTTTCTGATCCTGAGCTACAGCTTGAATTAATATTATTGATATCCCTGGCTATGGAGATTCAATATATTTTTCTTTCCTTGGTCCAGTGAACAGAATGATCCTTACGTTCCATCACTGTCTTTGGGTAAAGTTTTCCAATTAGGTTTTACACAGAGCTTCATAAGGATTATGAATAATACTCAGGTATATGTTTTCAGTCCTCTCATCTTGTATAACAAATCCAGCTTTCTGAAAAAGCATCTGGTATGATGAAACTACTTTCTAAGACTTTCTCTTTGGGTGTTCAGGTATCCTTTTATACTATTAAAATATCTTCCTTGCCACAGATGACAGATGGTCTTTAATCATTGGAATGTTGACTGTTGCGATGCTCTTTCTCAAAAAGCTTCATCCATAGATTGCTTCAAGTGGAGATGGCTCACATACAAAGTTATCAATAACATCTTTATTTCTCCTTTTCCAGCTCCTTAATTTGGAAGTCATTTGTTACTTTTCACAATTTCAGTTTCAGCATCCTGTTCATAGTTCTTATCATAATATTCTGTTCATCACTTTCATTCCAGCTTGTTCCTGTCTTCTGAAATGAAAGCTACCACATGCAAGGACATTAGAATCTGCTTATGTAGCCCTCCCAGGATTCATTTAAAAAAAAGTGAAGTCCTCAAAAACTTGCATTTTTGAGTTCATTGTGTATTTTATTGCATAATATGGATTTTGAAATTCTGGTTATCAAATGAATGATAAATTGCTAAACTCCATGCCTGGTGGAGGCCTTAACTTCTGCTCCTCTTTGACTTCCCTGGACTGTTAATCCTCTTTGAAAGTAAAATCTGGTATTCTTTTGTATATGGAATCATTTAGTTCTCATTGTCATAAATTTAGACTAATCAATATTTTGCCTTCTTAGCATTTCAAATGTTAATCTTACTGCAGTGCTAGTAATACAGATTTGCTGTCTCCTTTTCAAATTATCTTTGCCATACGCAGTCAGTCCATTATTATATCACATAAGGTTCTACGCCCACTACTTTGCTATCCAGAAGAATAGAAGGGAAATATCTATTGCTACAATGAATCTATCTATTTGTCTGCCTGTGTCTTTCTATCTATCTATCCATACATGTATACACACATACACACACATATACTTCAGATTTTTTCTGTTCAGCATATTACTGCAAAGCAAACAAAAAGGTAAAAAAAGTGTTTTGTATATTTGTTGATGTAGATAAAGAATAGGACAAAGTAAATAGGCTTGAATTATGGAATTTTTTGGTGTGAATGTGGATTGAAAATTAATGCTATAAGGTCCTTGAGGGTCCTCTGAGCTTAGTGGGGTTTTTTGCAGACATTTCATTAATAAACTAGGTAACATCATTAGTGTTGGTGGAAATGAGGTTTGCTCTCAATTTATATTCTAGTGACTTGCCTTGTCAGTGGGAGTGATCTTAGTGATTCTTTGTTTGAGCTCTTTACTGTTAGCTGGTTTGGCAGTTTCTTGACTGGAGTATTGTTTGTTTGTTTCTTGATTGTTAATCTAATGTTAATCTTGGTGTTAATATCTGCTCCCCTGGGTGTTGATTGCTGGTGAGATGTTTTGGTTTTTTTATTCCCTTTTTGGCATGTTGGTTGTCTCTTTTTGAATGGTATGTAGATGTTGTTTATGTCTGTGTGCCTGTTGATGGTTAATTTCTCAGTGCCAGGCTTCCAGGCACTATCTGGAAGTTTCCCTGTTGAAACTATGGTTAAGTCTGTCCACGTGTTATGAAATTAAGGCATTTTCATCATGCCTTCTGGTGGCTAGTTGATGTTCTGCCTGTTTGTCCTATGTAGTGGCTAGTGCATACTTTATATTGCATGTTATAGATGGCTCCGTTTTTTCTTCTGGGGCTGCTGGATTTTTTGGTTTATTTAGGAGGTTTTGGTGGGCTTTGTATGCTATGGTAATGCCATCTGGTTGTAATACACTTTTGCTAGTTTTTGAGATGTTTTGATGTATGGGAGTGTTATCTTTTTCACAACTTGTGTTGACTGTGCTACATTGCGTTGAGTGATCAGGCACCTTTTTCTGAAGTTGCATGGCTATCCAGTTTGTTGGAAGCTGTTGTATTGAGTTAACTGCCAAACAAACAGTAAGCAGACCAACCAAAGAACCACCAAGACCACTCCCACTAACACTGACAGGGCAAGCCACTAGAATATAAATTGAAAGCAAACCCCACTCCCTACTAGCACTGATGATGTTACTTAGTTTAGTAATGAAATGTCTACAAGAAAACCACTAAGCTCAGAGAGCACCAAGGCCCCCACAGTTTAGAAGCTACAAATACTCTTTTTTTCAGTGTTGTAAGAGTGATATATAATGGAAGTAAAGTACACATGAGAGTAAGTAAATATTTAGCCAATGGATCATCATTAAGCAAAAGCAAGACAAGGGTGTGTGATGCCCTCTTGGTTGTTTAAGATACTGATAGATAAACATACAACAATGCTTGTAGTTGATAGTACAGATGTTATGATAGGTAAAGGTAGGAGGATTTATCTATGTAGTTCTTTGCTACTTTATTGCAAATAATACACAACAAATGTTTTCTAGATTGTGTGATGTAAAGAAATAGATGTCAAAAATATATCAAACACATCTAATGTATCAGGTTGTGTATAATAGAGAAAATGGACTGAATGATTGCAAGTTATACATAAATGGTGAAAAACTAGACCAAGTAGATGAATTTCTATAGTTGGGTAGACTATTCATTAAAGATAGGGAAATGTTAAGTGCAAATGAGGTTTCTTACAAAACTAGTGCATAGTTTATGGTTTTCTGCCAGAAATGAATCTTTTGTCAAAAAAACTGAAAATGGATGAAATTACAAGTGAAAATTTCACATGTGTATAAATGTAAGTACAAATATACAAATAAATTCATTGTAGAGGAAATGAGGTACTTAAGTGTGTGAGGTAAAACGAGATGAGATATGGTAAAAAAAATGAATGGATCTAAATAAATGTAAATTGAATACAAAAGTGAGTAACCAGTATTTAGGAAATACTTGGAAGTTTGATTGCCTAGAGCAGGGGTGTCAAACTCAAGGCTTGTGGGCCGAATCTGGCCTGCAGGGTGCTTAGATCTGCCCTGTGCTGTCCTGGAAACAGCAAAGGACTGGACCGCAATGCCTCTGCCAGCAAAAACAGAGCTTGTTTTCGCTGACAGAGGGTTGCAGGAGGCCGTCCCAGCTGGAAATGGAGCTTGATTGGGAGCCCATATTCGCTGGCAGAGCACTCGGGCCTCTACAGACGCCCCCCACATGAGTGACATCAAGCTGGCAACGCCCACCCTGACTGTGGCCACCTCGCCCATCCTCCCCGAGGTCAAACACAACCCTGATGCAACCCTCAATCAAATTGAGTTTGACACCCCTGGCCTACAGAGAACAAATAAGGATTGAGTTATAAAAAACTATATGGAAGAATGAATGGCTTCAGAGGAAGGACAACATCAAAAAAGTCTTGGATAGATTCAGTTGATCCCCAGAGAGAGAGAGATGCAGAGATTAAAAAAAGGTGATGAATAAAACTGTGTATGGATTCAATGAACACAGTGGAAACAAAGGCAGAAAGACATAGGAAGATTTCAAGAATGGTGCTGATATACACTTGTCTTTATGTTTCATTTTCTTAATTTCTTATCTACTGTTGCTTACTTCTTGTCTGTGCTCTGAATAACTGCTCGCTTTGACTGAGATTGCATGATCGCTATGCACATTTGGCCCCTGGGTCTTGTAGGATTTCAAGATTTCCAAGTTTAGTATTTAAATTTGTTCATTAATTCATTATTTCAGATAACAAGTATTTTCACATATATTACAAACTTAGAATGTGAGATACAGCAGTTCTAGCTATGGATTTAACCACTGTGGCCTTAAATCTGGTTTCATTTCTCACTGCTTGTTAACTTTCATAATAGCCTTCCTTATATTACCATCTTAAATTATGGTTCATTATTTTTCCTGTTTCTTTTTTAGCAGTTAAAATAAACTGAGCTTCCGCATTAGGACATTTTAAAAGACTGATTCAGTTATAAAACACGTAAATGTTTTAGATTTCCAGCTATATGACACAAAAGGTAAGTTGAGATGCAGAGATTACAACATGGGGAGAATTAAAAAAAATAACTAAAATTAATAAATGGAAAAATTCGTATGCAAATTCAAAATAATTTCCGATGAAAATATTATAACAATCTATGTTTTCCCTTCTGGTGTACTTTTTCTTGAATAATTGTATCTACTTTCACCTCACTCAAGACTTGCTTAGCGGGATGACAATGATTGCAATGTTATACAGGAGAGATATAGAATTCTTTATAGAATAGAATTCTTTATTGGCCAAGTGTGATTGGACACACAAGGAATTTGTCTTTGGTGCCTATGCTCTCAGTATGCATAAAAAGACAAGATACATTTACTAGTATTTATCTTTCCATTTTATAGGAGTATGGAAACTTTCTTCATAGTGGTAAAGAATATTCTTCTGTTGAGTGATTTTTGCTATTGTACTGCCATACCGGTGTTACACATATGTCAAGTCATTCAATAACCTGGCTACTTCTCACCATGTTTTTGTTACACACCTATTCTTTTTTGTAGTTTTTGTGCATCACTGGGTAGTTCACTTACATGGTGTCCTGATTAGGAACCTTTTAAAGCTAAGAAGGATTTTTGCTAGGAAATTTGATTTCTAGTGTAAATACTTCTGGGTACAGCTCTCACTGTTCCCTTCCTTCTATGCAGAATATTCCCTCTGTGGTTTTTCTCTTCATTAGTTTATTTTTTAGATTTATACCCTGTTTTTTCTTCAGGGGCTGAGAATGGTATACACTGCATTTTTCCTAACAACTTTTTCTGCAACAAGTTGGGTTAAAAGAATATAACTGGTCCAAAGCAGGGGTGGGTTCCAGCTTCTGTTACTGCCAGTTTGCTCAGGGGCACACTTCGTGTGCGCTTGATGCGCACTATGCACACATGCACAGTAGTGAAAAAAACCAAGATGGCACCGCCTATGGTGCTGCTGATAGAACTGGTTCAAGAGTGTGGCCGGCCGAGTAACTACCTATTCGGCCGAACCGGTAGGAACCCACCTCTGGTCCAAAGTCATCTAGTAAGCTTCCAAAGCTGAGGATGGACTAGAATTTGAAGCTTCACTATCCTAGCAAAGGAAAGTGAAGCTGTTTATATGGTGTTTTTTTTTTAAAAAAAATCTATTTTCATTTGTTGTCAGTTTCTCTTTTTAAAAAGAGAAGGAGAGAATATGACAGCTAATTCTCTGTGTGAGGGAGTGTTTTTATGTGCCTTGTGGTGCTGCAATTCCTTAGATATTTCTTCAAATATCTGAACGGCTGTCACAAGAAGATGAAACAAAAACAATGGATATAAATAACAAGCAAGCAGATTTCAGTTGGCTGTTAGAAAGAAGTTGCCATGGTAAGAATGACCAACAGTGGAACAGCCTATGGGGCTGTTAGGACACTGATGACCACAGCAAAACCAAAATAGGTACACACACCTTAATGACATAATAACACAAATGCATCAGAGTATCTGATACAAGTACGTAAATCATAGCATTTGCATGATTGTTATTTTACACATGTCATCACTGACCTTAACTTCTACAATGGGCACTAATTCTTCAGGAGATGCTGGGTTCTCCTTTGTTGAAGGGAGAGGCTGGATGACCACCTATGTGGGGGATGATAGACGATAGATATCTACACAGCCCAGAGGATTATGCTTGATTATTTTTAGGATCTCTCTGAATGTATATGTTCTTTGATTCTGACATTCTTAGGGGGGGGGGGAGAGAAAAAGGAGTTTTTTTGTTTCAATTTAGTAAAAAATAATTTATGGGAGTAGAATAAAATTCCCATAAGAGTTGTGCAGTGCTTCAATACCAAAGAGATGCCATTGAGCAGCCTGGGGGATAAATGTAGCTCTTTAAAAGCAGCTATATCTTTTCCTGGATTGTGTGGCTTCATTCTGCAGCTGCCATTCGAATCATGAACTGCTTTAAAGTTTTCTAGACAAGTGCTGTATTCTTACACACACACACACACACACACACACACACACACACACACACACAACTCTAAAATACCTTTTTTTTAAAGTTAAACATGAAACATTGCAGAATTACAAAGAGGACTGTTTCAGAGGTGATAAAAACTGTACAGAATCGTAGAACAGATGAATTTAAAGGACATCTAATCCAGATTCCTGCTCAGGGCAGATAGCCATGAAACAGATGGCCATCCAGTCTCCATTGAAAACATCCAGCATGAGGTGTTTGCTACTGCTTCAAACAAATGTTCCACTGCTTAACACCTCTAACCAGCAGGAAATTCCTCTGCTTCCTCCTGAGTCTTAATTTTGTTCCATTTCAACCTGTTGGTCTTTATCTTGCCCTCAGTTCCAAGCCACGTAACAGGCTAACAGTTGGTCAAACCAGGCAGCGTATGTAATGCATCTCTTCTCTCAAAATGATAGGGTGAGTTTTGGGGAAATTGTAGTGGAAATTGGGGGGGGGGGGAGAGAAACTGAAAGGATCATGAAACCATTCATAGAATACATGCAAGCAATCTGTGTTTCCTAATATTTGGCATTCAGAGGTAACAGTCAAATTATGTGTCTGTGGCACTACAGATGGCAGAAGCCTCAATGTTTTTTGGGGGGAAAAGCATTTTTCTCTATTAATAATTTTCTGCATTTAAGAAGATTTGATTATGTGATGACATCACTGAGGACACCGGAAGTAGTTCACATTGAAGGCAATTTGCCGAAATAAACATTCTCCTTGATGTTGTCCACACTTGGACCAATCTGAATTGTTTGTGAACAGTATTATTGCTACAAATCAGAATGTTTTGTTTGGATAATGGACTTGCACAATTGACCCATGCTACAACCTTCTACAACTGAGACAGATTTTTGAATGGGAAGCACCTAACAGTGCATATCCTTCTGCTGTTTCTGCCTTTTTCCTCAGTTTTCTATTGGTTTCTATTTACCAACATGCACACTCTTCTTTACACTTCTACAAACATTAAACAACTGTTTCCAAAGACCTTCAGGGTTGGGGTTTTTGTTTTTTTGCTTTTAAATTGCTGCACAGTTTATTTCAGTGAGTAAAACTTTTGGGAAAGCAGAATAGAACATGTCTTCCTACCCTGGGTATATGAATGTTTCCATACTTTTCTGTGAAAGTTTACTTTATGGAATTATAGTATAACCAATGGATGACAATTCCTTCTTTGTGGATGGCAATTTTTTCTTTGTGTTGTGCCTTGGTAAAGGTTATATAATTGAACACTGTTCTCATTTTCAGAATTTATGAACTACTTCATCCTCATCAGGTGTACTAGATATCATCCCAATCTCATCAAAACTGCTATGGCTCCAGGGCATGTTCCTATAACAGTGATATCAAAGATACATTCTGGGAATATTGGAGGAATCTTTTATCACTGATCCTAGCTTAAAACTATGTTATCCAGAGTTTGTGTTAGGTTTAGGCTTAGTGTATAACATTTTTCTTGAACAGTTATCAAAATAGACAATCCTAGATATGATTGATTGTCTGAATCTATGCCAGTAAAATTTAAAACCTAGTCATAGGCAGAAACAGCGTAGACCACTCTGCTTGATGAACTTCACTGAAACATTGATGTATTGGATTTGTGTGTGCACGCACGCTTCATACATGATTCTATTAGATCTATTGGTGATTCCCAGGTTATCTTGGGGTGGAGATGTGCAGATGTGTATTATCATTCCATATTGATAGATTGTATCCCCCAGAAACTTCATGTAGATATTAAATACCCTGGTGGAAATCTACAGTGGAGTAATCATTGTACGATCATTCTTCCCCAGTCCAATAGCAGTCGGAATGGCCTGTTTAGGAAGGAGTGGAGACATTGCAATGTAGTGCTTCTAAGTCCTAAACTTTGCATACTGTCAAGAAGAATACCAAACTGTACTCAAGGAGACTGAGATGTCTGATAGAATCAAGAGGGCACATTCCCTCTATCCGAGACCTACGAAGGATCATCCAAGAAAATTGCAATTTCTACTGACCATGTCTAAACTATCTTGAGTGCAATAGGAAGAAAGAAATCACATTAAAATGGAGCATATAACATCAAATTTAAAATCCTCTGCCGTATTCCTATTTGCATTCATAATAGTTGGGAAACAAACAGATTTAACGGTTATTTGCCACAACTTGCTAATAGCATGTTTAGGTACAAACAAGCTATATATAAACAAGCTATATATAACATAAAGATATAACAAACTGATTCTTATTATTGATATTTGCTAACATTAACCATTGTATTCTGCTGCATCATTTGCAGGGGTTGGAATTTGGGGGCATCATTTTACAATAGTTCTTTCGTACTTCAGCAGGCGGTTCCAGTGAGTAACAACGTTCCATAATTTGGTGCTTTCTCCTATATGATATAACATCCGTACAGAGTCACTGGGCAAGGACATCTGCCAGTTTGAGGTAAAATGTTAACAATTTGCCAATGATACCCAAGTGTAGATCACCACCATGGACCCATCTGGAAATGTCATGAAAACATGTACCAGCGTCTGGAAGTTTTCAGGATCAAGACGGGGCAAAGCAAGCTCAAATCTGTCCAATTTTATTGTCAATAAACAGTGGAGCATTCATCTACCAGTCGTCCTAGCAAACACTCTGGATGAGTTTGCTCCTTTTCCAAAGAAATCAGTCATAATTTGGTAATTTTTCTGGACTGACACTTCTGATTTAAAGAGCAGGTGAAAAACCAATGGCCATGGAGCCTTTGCTCAACCTTGATTGGTATATAAAGTGGCAGCCCTACTTAGACCAGGATGCCTGGCAATAGGTATTCAAAACCTGATCACCCTGTGCTTGGAATATTGCAATGTATTCCATGTGGGGCAACCTTCAGAAATGACTTGGAATTTTTAATTGATCGATAATAGTGCTGTTAGCCCAGTGGAACAACTCAGTCATTGCCTAGTAACATTAATCCTGAGATTGATATACTGGTTTTCTGTCAATTTCAAGGCTCAAGTCAAATTCCTAGTTATTACTTACTAATTTACAATGTTACACTAGAATGTATTGGCACCTTCTGGTCTAAGTCAGCTCTGTCTGCCTGGTCTGGTCATCTCAATAAGTTTTCCTGAGAACTCTCCTTCTTATGATGAGAAGTAGACTTGAAACTTAGACATGGGGGAAGGTTTTCTCTTTGAGCCTCTCATATTACGGAACCTTATTTATTTTGGAACATTGTTAAAACCTTAATTAGAGTTCAGCTCCACTTGGTTGCCTGATGGGTATTCATCTATGCATTATGTATCTATGTATGTAGATGAACACCAAACAGGCAATAATTTTGCATAATTTATGTGCCAGTGATTGTTTTTTTCTGTTATTTTTACCTGATTGGGTTGGAAACATATATAATAAACAAACAAACAAATAAAAATCTGTAATGCTTGCAAGTGCTGCACAAGATCCACTCAGTATAAGTTGTTCACTAAGCCCCTTGCAATTTGCCATCCAATTAAATTCTGACCCCCTCCCCCAATTATACAGAAAAAATGTCATGGCTGCAGAATGTAAATACATAAAGAAAAAGTGCAAGCAGACCAAAACTAGTTAAAGAAGCATTTCTCAGGGCCTTGAGAACTTTTGTATAACAATTATTTGCCCTGATCTCTACTAACCATAATGTAAAAATATACTATCTTTGTATTTTGTCTCTTTTTGAATTATACTGTATTATGGCTAGTTGCACAGTCAACCAGATGTTTAGATTGGATTTGACAATTACTTTAAGTTACCTTTTCATATGTTTCTTGAAGAACTCCATTTTAAACTAATATAACTGTGTAGCACATTTAATTGGAAGGGAAAAGATGCTTCAGAGAGTGCAGGTGGCATGAATATAGCACTTACCTGCCCTTTCATAAGGGTGTAGCCTCCATACTTCATTCAACAGAGATCGCAATATCAAGTAGTTGCAGACTTCTATCTGTTCCAAACAATATGAAGCACTACCGTAACTCTGTAAAAGCGCCTACACATCTCAATTATTGATTCATAAAAAATTAAGAATCTAAAAATTAACAGCTACTTTAAGAGGCAAAATGTTCCAAAGTGTGTGAGCAACAGAGAATGAGTGTCATTAGACCCCCCAAAGTCCCTTTCCCTCATGTACAGGAGGGTGCGGGCCCTCAGCATCCTTCCCTAAAAAGATGCCCAGAATAGGTTGAGGTTCTCTGAGAAAGACAGTCCTGCAGGCATGTGATAGCCAAAACAGTTTGGGCTTTACAGATGATAACAAACACTTGGCATTGCTTTATAGACCTGGATGGGTGTGGAGGGAGGTGCCCACCTCTTGGAAATGTGTTGCCTGAATTTTAAGTGTGGAACAACCAAGGTTCCGGGGGAAAACAGATAAGAATAGTTATGATCATCCGTGACACTGGGGCAGGTATTTCAAGGTGCTGCTCTGCAGGTGACTTTGTTTATTACATGGGTCTTTACAGATCAGTTGAGATTGTAGCCAGTGTACCAGTCTGCATCTGTGTGATAAAGTTGGTGAATCCATCCTTGAGGAAGGTGGTGTTCCCCGTCCTAAATGCAACAAGAATGGTTCCCATAAATAGAAAACATCACAAAGGATAGCGAATATAACCACTTACAGTGGCTTCTAAGGAGCCCGAATGTCCACAAAAATCACAATTAGCAAATGTATACAAAGCTGGGACTCAGAAACCAATATCCATTGTTATTATATACATAACAATGTGAAGTCACAGCTGCCAATTATTTAGCTGTTACTGTCCTTTTCTCTTTCTTCTTGTTTAATTTTTAGGTGTTTTAAATTTTCTTCAGTTTGCATCTTCTTTTTTCCTTTTATCAAGATAGATAGACAGGCAGAAGGTTTATGTATGTGTTATAAGTTTGTGTAACTTTGTATATACACACATACTTAAACAATACAGTAGAAAGTTTAACATTAAGTAATCAATTTAAAACAGTTATCATGTAACTTATACTTTCATGTGGGTTGCAGTGGTTCTTTTTAACATTATATGATATTATATAATTTAGGATGAAAAAGCCAGATAATTCTGTGCCTGTAATATTGACATCATAAATGCTTATTAATATTGATATATTTTTTTCTTTCCTTTTTCTTTGTTTAGTACTCAAACTAGTTAGAATGTTATTAATCACTAATCACATCTTATAAAAATCGCACTATTGAAACAATACAATATATATTATAACAATACAGGCCGTCAGGCCTGGGGATAAACTCTTCTGCCCCTCCCGAATGCTGAGTGAATGTTGTGTTTTAGTACTTTTTAGTTATTCCACATTTTTTTTTCTATATTTTGTCTTCACTCCCCTTCCCTTACTATTGTAAGCCGCCCTGAGTCCCCTCAGGGAAAAGGGCGGCCTATAAATGCTAAATAAAATCTAAAATCTAAAATCTACAATAAAATAGAAAAAAAGATTAACTTTATTTACCATAACATTGTTAGTTCTGTGTAGCAATGCAACAGTTGTAATGTTACAATGCAATATTAATTCTCTTCAAAATTAAAAGTGTTCCTTTTATATTCATAATCAATTATTCAAGGTAACTTCAGAACTAAAAATGACGAATGGCTTCCAAGGACAGTTTTATCATCTCAGATTTCACCATCATAGCAATTCTTGGACATCTTCTAATTTAACATATGTATACATATTACCTAAGATTTTTTTAGTTGTTCTGGTGACATTATTGCAAATACAGAGCAGTTGAGCAAATTTCATGTAACTTCTGAGGCAAAGTCTGAGATAGTCTATGAAACAAACTATGTAGCTCCCATAACAATGAGTGAAATGTGATGAAGAGGAGTTTGAGGAAGAGAGTTGTAGTTTTCTAGTGTTGTTGTTAAAACCATGAACGTCTCCTGACAAAGGATCCATGTAGTGCTTCACCTCTCTTGCCAGTGAGATGCAGCGCTCAAAACCTGACTAGGCACATCTTAAATAGCAGATTCCCCACTCCTATCTTTCTCCAGCCAGAAACATGTTAGAGCTGTTCGAAGATCTGCCCCGTCCTTGTTCAGCCGGGTGTTGGTGATACATTCTTGACAGGCCAGATGGTTAAACTTTGTTGAGGATAGATATATATTACAGGCAGTATTGGTTTTAACAACTTCAGTCTGAGCCCAAGACAACTAGCAATTTAGCTACCTGGTTCCTGAGTAGAGATCTTGGACCCAGAAGCAAAGACTGGGCACATACTTCAAATCTCTCTTTTTTACCTGACCCTCATCTCCCCCCCATCTTCCCTCTGCTTCTAGTGCCGTAATTTTCTCCTGCATATTATGCCCCCCTCTCTCCAAGCTTCCTCTGCACTTCTCAGCCTCAAGACTTTCCCAGGTTTTAGCTGTTCCAATATGAATACATTTTTCTGTTGACAGCAAAAGTAGTAAAACCAATCTTTTTTTGAGAAGAACAACATCTGTGTCTCTTCCTTTGATTTTTCATGTTCTAGTTGCAGTGAATATAGCATAGGTAAAAGCATCAAAACACAACATGTTGAGTGTTTATTAATTCAGAATAATGTGGTTTCATTGCAAGGGTGGTCTATTTAGTGTACTGCATAGGATGTTGACATGAGCAGACACTGATATTTTTGAAACTTCTTCTTCTTCTTCTTTTTCTGCTTGCAAGACTACATGGACCGTTACATGATCTTCACAGGGTGTCAGACCAACTTTGACAGAGTGCTGTTGATTGGCAAATATTTCAGTACTTGATAGCTTGTAAGACACCATCGCCCCAGGCAAGAAGTCCAGAGCTCATCCTCCTTCTCAAGAGAATGTGAAAATGCACTGCCTGTCTTGTGCTTCGGTTTCTACTTTTCTTATCACTTATTTCCTCTTCAGGCTTTGCTGAAGTTTGCATGTCCTTGTCCCCTTGGGCAGAAATTACCTGTGAGAATTTTGTTTGGAAATAATCCCTGCCAGCTTCATATGACAGTTGTGCGGAGAAATACTGAAGATTTCATTTAAGCAAATGTCAGTTTTGTGCTCATGAATGAGAAGGCAAATGATTCTGTGTACGAAAGCCAAAGAAAAGGCAATACCTCTCTCATTCACTTCTACGGGTTTTCTTTCTTTTTGGATCCATCGCCTCTGAAATTGTGCTCCTCTGTTTCATCATTCCAAAATCCTGAGAACCTTTTGCAATTTTGAATTGCAATCCACAATGACCTTTTAAAATGCAATTCTTGTTCATTAGATCCCTGATCTAATTGAAGAAAGGAAGGTCATACTTCCTCAGCCTTGCTCAGGTGTTCTACTCTTATGCACGCACCAGCCTCATCTGCATTAGGTTCACTGCAAGTACAGAAAAGGGAAATCAAGTCCTTTTACTTTGTCTCATTTTTTAAAAAAAATTAGCCATTTGAAATTATCCTCCCCAAGGAATGAAAGAGGCAACATAGGAAGGTCTGTGGAGAATGAGTTTCCACTTCTATTGATCTTGCAGCTTTTGTCATTGTGCCTGTTGGAGAAAGTACCTAGTCTGGGATTGGAAGCTTTGTACATAATACACATTAGAATGTATCTTTAGGGAAGAAGGGGAAGGTCACTTCTCAGAAGGAAATATTTCAGCAAATACCATGTTTTCCCAAAAATAAGACAGGGTCTTATTTTCTTTTGACCCACTGAAATAAGGTGCAGGAGGTATCGAGCGTGGTCACCTCATGGCTGCTGCTGTGTTGCAATATTTTGGGGGAGGGCTTATATTCAGGGGAGGTCTTATTTTTGGGGGAAACAGGGTATATTTATATACTTTGCTGTTTTGTATACTTCTCCTTCTGCCTATCTCTGGCAACTTTCATAACTTACTTTCCAGGCAAAAGAACTCATGGTTGAAATTCCAGGACTGTCAGTGATCATATATCAAATAGGGGCGGTTGGAATTATAAGTGAAATTTTCATATAGTGTCGTTCTCCAAAAATTGCTGGAAAATTACACCAAATTAGAGAGCAAATAATTAGTTGAAGATATGTCAGAATGACTATTTGAACATGGAAGAAAATAAATGGCTATCTGGATTCTTAATCTGCACTGCATATCTAAACAGCACAATGTTATGTTTTTCATATATCACCAGATGAGAGAGCGGCTTTATGGAGGCCACCAATGTCAGAGTCTGCTTGATGGAATATATATCAACTCCTCTCAGATACAGGGTTTCCCAACTACACTATCAAAAATTGATTTAATTAAAAATGCCATGGCTTGAACTTTTGAACTACT